>NW_004955426.1:12784950-12823089 GCF_000276665.1 Chinchilla lanigera
TTTTTTTTTGGTTTTTTTCCGGTACCGGGAACCGAACTCACGACCTTGCGCTTGCCAGGCAGGCGCTTTGCCGCTGAGCTAAATCCCCAGCCCCTTAAAAGATAAATTTTCAAAAAGAGGCTTTAAGAAGTTTTGAGGGATATCCGATTGTCTTTTCTGATGAAAATGATACATTTTTGTTAGATTTTTCTCTCAGCTTTTTTCCATAAGTGTTCAGATGCTTTTTCTCCTATCCAATCATATATCCCAGTTAAAAATTAATGCTGCCCTTATCTGAGCCATAGAGTCTGAAGAATAACACAGGTAAAAACATCTTCCTTATTCCATAAATAAATGAACAATTAAACAAATAAAATACTCTTTCTTTTTGGACTAATT
This sequence comes from Chinchilla lanigera, assembly GCF_000276665.1. Classification (NCBI taxonomy): domain Eukaryota; kingdom Metazoa; phylum Chordata; class Mammalia; order Rodentia; family Chinchillidae; genus Chinchilla; species Chinchilla lanigera. Next base: position 12,785,329 of record NW_004955426.1, read on the forward strand.
CTCCAGAATAGCAATATCAAAAATATTTAGTTGTAATATTTATAATGTTTCTAATTTTCTAATATTTCATTTTATGTCATTGTTTTAAACAGCTGTTACACAGAAATTAACTTTTCTTTCTTTCTATACTGTAATTGTCATTTAAACATCCATTAATATTTCACCAAATATTTGATAGAATTGCTAAAATATTATCCTTAAAAATAAAAATCATGAGAATAAATAAACAGTATATCTAATACTCAACAAAATTTCCATCAATTAAACTATGCGGTACAATGATAATCAGAATGGATTTACATTCATAGAATATTTTTAACTTTTACATAAAAATGAAATAATGATTACTTGGCATAAAAGGTCTCTCAAATTCAAGACATTTATAAGGAAATTGAAAACATTTAGGTTAAACCTTCACACTTCTTTATTTTTTTAATTTATTTTAAGAATAAAAGAAGGAAAATATATTAACAAACAGACATCCATTTACAAAGCAGCATAAGAAAAATACACACAATATAGAGTTACAGACAAAGTGGTAGGAAATTAACAATGGTTGTTGTATTACATATTGATATTTTCAAAGTGATTTCTTAAGAAAACAAATAGAGACATTCAAGACTGATCAAATAAGTAATCATTAACTGTTCCTTTAAGTAAAGCAATAGAAGTCAATAGTACAACTATGTTAATTATCCTGTATATACATGCATACATAATTTCCTCTTCTTTTCTCTTTCTCTCATCCCAGTTGCTCTTTACTTTTGAGCATTTCACTTTCATTTCACAATATCTATCATACCTCCTAGTTTTTATTCACTCTTTCAGGTTTTACACTACTGAGACAATGTGGTGTTTGCACATGCAGGTCTGATTTATTTCACTTATGAGTATGGTCTGTAGTTGTGACCATTTACCTATAAAGGCCTTGAGTTTATCTTTCTTTACAGCTGAGCAATATTCCATTATATAAAAGTACCACAATGTTTTCATCCATTCCTGAATGGATGGACATTTAGGTTGCTTCCACAATTTAGCAATTACAAATTGTGCTGCTATGAACTTAGGTGCACATATATCACTGTGATATGATGTTTTTAGATCTTCTGGGGAAATACTCAGACGGGGAATAGCTGGGTTGAATGGGACCTCTAGATCTAGTTTTGGGAGGAATCTCCAAACTGATTTCCACAGTAGTTTCACTAATCTGCTTTCCCACCAGCAGTGGAGAAGAGTTCCTATTTCTCCACAGCCTTGCCAGCTTTTGTTATTGATTGATTTCTTAATGCTAACCATTCTTACTGGGGTAAGGTGGAATCTCAGTGTTGTTTTAATTTGCATTTCTCGAATGACTAATGATGTTGAACATTTTCTCATGTATTTATTTGCCATTTACATTTCTATGTCTGAGAAGTGTATGCTCACCTAAGATGCCCATTTTTGGGCTGGGTCTTTGAATTTTGGGGGTTGATGTTTTTTAATTCTTTGTACGTTCTAGACAAAAGACCTTTGTCTGAGGCACAGTCAGCTAAATTTTTTTCCCAATTTATGGGTTTTCTTTTTACTTTGCTGCCAATTTCTGTACATGTGTGAAACATTTCAGTAGGATGAGATCCCAGTTGTTGATTCTTTGAATTATTTCACGTGTGGATAAGCCTTCACTATTGCAAATTTTTCATAGTTATAAATGTTTGAAGTAAAAATTAAAAGGTGATTTCTGAGTAGATTACTTCAGGACAGGCAATGTTAAAGGAAAACCTACCAGCTCTTGTAGAGTATGGAATTTAAATTAACTAAGACATTTCTTTATGTAAAGTGAGTCATACTTTCAAGGATGAGGATACACTGATTGTTTAGTAACATAGGTAATGAAGGTTTGAGTACAACAGTTTCAACACTGAGGTAATCCAAACTGAGGAATGTCAGGCAACTGTTGTCACCTTTTCGTGTTGACCACGAAAGGGGAGGAATTAGGATTAGAACATTTGGAAACAGAGAAGAGGGAAACTATAATATGCAGAGGGGAGCGTGGAGATGAGGGGAAAAGAAGCAGACTCAGAACCCTGTAAGTGGTGCCAGAACTAATTTCTCAGTGTGTGTAAAGGGCTGTGAGCAAACCTAAGCAGATCTGGAGTCTAAGAGAACCTGGACCAGGGAAGCAACTGTCAATGATGGAACCGTGTGGTTTTGCTGAGTCAGAAAGTGAATGGCTAAGTTATACTACACAAAATATGACGCAGATCATATTTGAGATGATTTTCCATAACAGTCTCTTGTCAATATGCATTTTCTCTCCAAGTTACTGAATACTTGCTCTTGAAGGAATACACACCACCACATAGACATTGAAGCCAAACCTTCCTAAGGCAGGAGTTCAATAGCTATGTGAACCTTTCTGATTTTCATCTCTCATGTGAGGCCAGAACTGCATCTCCTGGTGAATGTTTGCACTTCTGTCAGGATTGGCATTCCGGAGATGGAGTATTAATGAGCAGGAAGGCATATAGATAGCCTTTTGCTATATTTTGTCCACTTATACATAGTGTCCCTACGTACTTATTTTAAGGGCATAATATTTCTTATTATGCACTAAATATTAGATTTACAGTATACCAGTGATGAGAGTGTTCTAAAAAATACTCCAATAGTTTCATTGTTACATTATGAGTCTAAAATAATGACAAAGCTGTGAAACACAAAGAGAAAATTTTCATTTAATATAGCTGTGAAAGCTTTACTGTATGTTTTATCTTCCCGAAATGACACAAAAGACTATGTACTCCTGAAATGTTCATGGCAACACTCAGTTTGTATATTGTGATTAATTTATGCCTTAGATTGATATATTCCTTGATAAAAATTGCTCTTAAATATTTTGAGGCAGACTGAAATCTAGGTATGTTTATAATTAAAGTCTATAGATTCTAGTTGACATCACTTTTGATTTTAATTTACAGATGTGTCTTTATGTATTATTATACTAACAATAAGTAAGTCAGGTTCTTTTGAAAGTCATAAAGAACATTATCTAGTAAATTTCACTAAAGTAAATAAATCCTTAAAGTGTTCTTCTAAGGTCTGATTGAAAAATGTATTCTTTTTGGGAAAGTATAACAGATTGTAATGTAGAACAGAAATCACATTCCATGACAAGATTAATCTTATATTTTATCTAAGCAAAAGTGTAATGTATTTATGAGTCCCACTTAATAATTTTATGGTCATTATACAAGATGCTTATAAAACTAAATAATCATTAACTAGTATCAATCCTATTTTTTAAAGTACTACATATTAGTCTAGAACAAGCATGCTAAGTCACATGCAGAAGACATTATAAGATTATATAAACATAAATCTGAACAATTGTGTATGTCACTGTAACACCCTTAAAATAGTTAAGACAAGAGAGGGTATATGGTCCAGAGTGCAGCTTAATTTCATTTACTGTCAATTCATACTCAGTAAGAGCATGTTGCAAAACTACATCAACCGTGTAGAATTTTCATCATGAAAAGTGGCAAACATTACAATCAATATTTCTCTCCATCACCAGGTAGGGTAGCTCACATCTGTAATCCCAGCACTCGGGAGGCTGAGGCAGAAGGATCATTGTGGGTTGGAGGCCAGCCTTGGCTACAGAATGAGTTCAAGGCCAGCCTGAAGCACAAAAAAAAAAAAAAAAAAAAAAAAAAAAATTCCATCCTTACAGGGTGAGCTTTAGTTTTTTAAATGAACATTTACCAGGGTACGAATCCCTAAAATTTAAAATATTTAAAGTCCATAATGAAAAAAATTTATTGCTCAGAAAAATACATTGCTTTGAATTTGTCTTGGGATGTCTCGAAAGAAAGTAAAGGGAGAAAAAATGAATTAAACTTCTCAGATTTATTTCAGGAATATTTTTACCCCTTCTGACATTTAAATGTGCCACATCTTTCTTGAGACCAAGTGCAGAGGTAGAATTGAATTTTTTATTAAATCTTCTCCAAGTATTTCTTTATTCACCTTTATAGAAGTTGCCTGTTTTTAACCTTTCAAGATGAATGATAAATCACATTTCCCAGTGAACTAAGTCACCATTCAGCTAATATAATCTTAGCTTAAGATCAAATAGTCATGGATCATTTTACAGATTTTGTTTTATCACTATCAATTGGTTCACACATTTTTCAGAGGTGCAATATTTTGAAAGATAATGTTTCAGAAGGTAACAATTCACTCTTGAAAACAAGTCTGGCTCAATGAAAACAATTTGTTTACTTTTCCTTACCATCTTCTCTTGTATGATGCATAGCTGTGGAAAAGGAAAAAAGTTTACTTTGTCCTTATATTAAGGAAATACACTTTGCTTCTTGGCTTTTTCTGAGCATTTGATATGCATGTACATATAGTAAATTACTGGTAAATTGCAGAAATGATTCATTTTAAATAAAAAGATATATTTAGAAATATAAGTACTGAATTAGGTGTCTGCAAGTAAAATTGGGTTAGTTGGGTTCCCAAACGTACTACAACGTCAAAAAAATGAAATATATATATAATATATACATACATATATATGCAAATATGTGTGTGTATATATATATGTTATACAAGTGTATATATACACACACACATATTTGCACTACACACACACATACATGCTTTGCTTCACAGTTTATACATTCTAACAGGTCTTATTTTGACATTAAGCATAGCTAAAATGAATATTAAACTAATTTGTTTTTTATTTGTTTGTTTTGGCTTTTTGGGACAGTGTTTTGCTATGTAGTTCACGCTGACCTTGAACTCACTTTGTAGCCCAGGCTGGCATTGAACTCCTAAGGATCCTCCAGTTTCAGCCTCCCGAGTACTGGAATTATAGGCTTGCACCACCATGCCCTTTAAAGGTAGAATTTTACTCTTGAATGGGATCTTAGAACTTTCCTGTAGGATAGAACATTTATAGGATTATATTTTAGGTTTATAGCAGTGAAAAAATGCTGCAACCCTAAAGATTTAATAGATCTAATGACAAGAAAAAATCAAGGAAAGAATCAATAGCCAAGTGAAATATTGTGCAACTTTGGATGATTAGTATAAGATCATAAGCCACATGATGGCCTACTCAACAGACCCTGAACTCAGCTTAGCCTTGCTTGTAAAAAACACATGACAAGGAGAAGAACAACAGCATTATAGCTCCCATAAAAGTAAAGTTACTTCACTCAAGGATTTTTAAAACATTTTAAGTAAATAGGAAAACCCTTGCAAAGATATGGAAGGTTTTTTTAATAAAGTTTTGAAAAATTCTAAGAAATTTAAAGCTACTCATTTGTGTATATAGGTGCAAAGAGAAATCATTGAAATATTACTTCCATGAGGCTTTGTGATCAGGAAGTTAAAAAAATAATAAGAGAAAATAAACATAAAATCAATAATCCTAAACTGGTTAGGATTAAGGTAATTGAGAATAATTAAAGAATTTAAAAATTACAAGACAACTAACAATCTGAATGAATGAAGATAGGTAGAGGACAATAATATTTTGCATTCATAAATTAAGAAATTTAATGGGATATCAAAAAATAAAATGCAATTGTAATATTCCAAATGAAGTTATATGGAGAATTAAATGCAGTCAACCTCTACTGAAAAGGTAAAACAAAAACAAAAGAAGGAAAAAGAAGTAAACAGGAATAAGAAAATAATGAAAGAGACAATCTGGGGAAGATTCAATAGGTCCAATACCAAGAAAAAATCTAGGAGGAATGACTGACTAAATGTAAGTCAGTGAAAGAAAAAAATTAGCCAAATGAAATACTGTGAAACTTTGGGCAATGAGTATAAGATTATAACTAAATTCACTGATGTTCCTCAGATGCAGCATCCATTATTAGTTTTATAATTCCAAAAACAGATAAGATAAAAACAAATTTTTTATATATATATATATATATATATATATACATATATATATGAGAAGCTGTAATATCATATTTCAGGTCATCTATAATAGCAAAAATGTATACATTATTTTCAAATTTTTGATAAAAATATTCTATGAGTAAACTTTTGTTACACACATATCAACACTAAAGTAGAAAATAATTATTAGGTCAATTAGGCATGTTACACACCCAACCCATTCACATTGATTTTTAGAAATTTATTTGTGAATGTATTCCAGAAGAACATGGGAATACTGTAAGAATGAAGAGATTGGAATATCCTCCTCAAAGTATTTTAAAATTAACAAAGAAATAAAAGAGTAAACCCACTGGAAAAAAAAAAAAAGTGAATCACCAGGATAGCAGTTGTGCTGTGAACTACAGAGAAAGAAATCTCTATTGAAACACAGGGGAATGCTTGAGAATAAAGGAAAGAAATAAAAAAGAAAAGCAATGATATGCCCACTCAATAGAAGATAGTTTGATTGACAGCAAGAAAAGAAATGGGGATTTGGGGACGAAAAGCAATTCAAACATTAAAAAAGAACATAAATGAAACTCCCGGAAAAGGTAAGAAGCAACTACCACCACCAAAAATCTTAATATTAAACACATCTTTTATATATGAACCAAATATTGTGGCTGGCAAGATTTTAAATGAATTATAAAGAATCTTAATATAAAGATATATAGAACATGGCATTAATTTTATTACAATAATACATATTGAGACAGAAGTAACTATACTTGCACTGGAGTGGAAATATGAACACTCCTGTAAGCTTTATCACCGATATAACAATTAAAACTTTCACAGTGGATTCATAACATAAATGAATGCCTAAGACAGTAATAATTTAAACACAAATGTTCTTTACCACAATTAATATAGATAATTAATAAGAACACTAAAAGTTAGTATGTGGAATGAATAATATTTTTTAGCAAATTTTCATGCTTATTAAAGTTTGGAAAAGAGGCGTGCTCTGCAGACCACGTTTGGGCCAAGTAAAGTAGGGAAAAACATACACTCCAGAGCTGGAAAGCGCACTGATGTGAGAGGGAGAAGTGAGGTCAGAGCTGCTCCACCCTATTGAAAAGGTGATGGTTCTACTGCAGGGCTTTGGAAACTGTCCTGTACATGCGTCGTGAATCTTTGTCCACTTCCCCGTCCTTTGCCGTTCCCTAATTTCCTGTATCAGTTCTCCTGAAAGAACTCAATCCCCATTATTCATTATGAGGTGCTGAGAGAATGGGTCTTCATCTTCAAATAGGTGATTACTTCCGAATGCGGCTGTCAGCACCCGCTACTGAAGATTACATGCTCTCCAAATCCCTTGCAGTGTCATGGCTGGCCAACTGGGTTAAAGAAAAAACCTCCTGCTTGGCTCTGGCAAATACGTTACCAGATTTGGGGGCGGGGCTGAACTCTCCTAGAACTGGTTTCTTTCTGTCCTGAACAAAGAAGTGGTCAATACAAGCATGAAAGATAACGAGGTTTTACTTTTACAAAAGGTAAGAAAAGAAATGTGCTCTGCAGAGAGAGTTTGGGCCAAGTAAAAGCAGGAAGAATTATATCCAACAACATGAGAGCAGGTTAATACATCTTAAAAGCTGGGAAATTTGGAGGCATTTAAAAAATTCAATTGAGCCAAAAAAGATGTTAAATGTACTGTTACATTAGATGTTTCTTTATCTTTCAATTCATTGTTATACAAAAATTTTTACTTTTGTAATATATTGCTGTATAAAAATGTGTCACGGATTAGGTACCATATTGTAGAATAGCAAATAAAGTGTCAATATTTCTCAAATCAATTTATCAAAAGAGAAATTAGAATTATGTGAATAGCTACAAGAATTTCTAAAAAGTTTAAAAGAAAGTGCCAAAAAGATTAAGCTCGCACCAAAAAAGGAAGAGAAAAAGAATATTGTATTTATTTAAAACTGAAACAATTGGCTATGTAATATGTAGATCCATTGATCTGATACATTAGGAAAAAATAGAGATTACAATATACAAAAATGAAGACCATCATATATATTCATTAGTCCTTATAAAATATTGTCTTTGCAAAAGCAGCTGTGTCTGTTGTATATCTTGGATAGAATGGTATTTTTCTGAGACATTTGCTTGTTACTTGATATTATCAAAAGCTCTGTTTATATCCCTGAAATTAATTGCAATTCTTAGTCTGTTTTAAAATTTCTCCTATAATTTTGATTCTGCTAACCCTTTTCAGGATACATCCGAGGGAAATTTTTAATAGTTGCCACCATCATAGATATATTTACTTCAATATTTGAAAACTGTTATTGTTACTGTTTGAAAGGATCAATTCTTATTTAACCATGACCTTTCTCAGCACTGCTTTTCTACTTCATCATAATGGAAATGTTGAGAAAAATTCCAGGTTTTGTTTTTGCATGTGTGGGTGGAAATCAAGGAACTATCAAGAAAACTCTAACTAAAGCAAGAGATTGGAAGTATTATGTGTAAGGAAAGATATTACAGAGGGCTGAATGCTTTAAACACCAGGTCTTACTTTAAGGAATTGAACGTTGATTGAATTCACTGAATGCATAAATATTAACGCAGCATATAAACTGTTTCTCAGCCAAAGTGTTAGCCAAGAAAAGCAAGTGAACTTCTTGAATAGCTTAACTTAGGAATAATCACACTGTCAGAAAATGTTAGGTACTTGTTAAAGTGAAATTTATATAATTAAATTCTCCTGATGGGAGTTAGAAATTGATTAAAGAAATAAAAGGGTATTCTATTTCTACTTAACATTAACTGTTTTTCTATTCTTGAAAAATATGCAGTAAGGATTTTTCCTCACAACACCTTTTCTTTCCTTCCCCTTCTAAAAGACATGCTGAGTTTTGAAGTAAATTGCAAAGATTTTCTTTTACAGTGGATTACCACATAAAAATGATATACCTTATCAATCCATCCCAAGCTATAGCCACGGGTTAGAATGATGATAAAAGTCAAACTATCTGATTCTGGAAATCATGAAGGAATATTATTGTTCGGGGTGAATACTTGTTTAGGGATATGATTATAATAAAATCATATGTAAGGTAAATAATGTGCTGACTGTTATTTGGAAAAAAATTATGTACATGTACACAAGTAATGGTAAATCTTTCAACCAATGACAAAAATATGTGTAAATCTGAATGAAATTACACATTAATGTTTCTTTTATATTTAATGATAATTAACAAAGAATGTCAAGTGAGTATATGTAAACATCCTATGTCATACTTCAACTCCATGGTTTTCTTTCACAAATCCCACCACCCCAGTCTAATCATGAGGAAAACATCAGAAAAATATCAGTAATGCTTCTAAAATGGTGCATCAGAGCTCTTAAAAAATGACAATAATATTAAACACAGTAAAAAACTGAGAAACTGTCAGCTGAAGGCCAACATAAGTGTTGTTACTAACTATAATGTGGTCTGTGGATGGTGGCACACGCTTGCTTGTCCTGCGCTCTGTTGAGCTGAAGCAGGAGGATGCTGAGTGGAAACCCGGCCTGGGTAACGTAGGGCCTTAGCATGACACTGTCAAAATAAAAAGCGCACTTAGGAAACCCTGATTAGAATCTCCAGTACTAGAAGGAAAAGAAAATGGAGGGGGATACTGTGGTACCTATGATGAGATACAGAAGCAGAAAAAGGACGTTAAGTATACCTAAGAAAATCTGAGCAAAGTATACATTTCAGGTCATATTATATTGCCACTGGTCAGGTTGCAGTGACAAATGTACAACAGAATTTTAGATGATAACAGAGTGCAAACTGAGTGTTAAGTACAGAAACTCTTCATACTACTTTAATGTCTCTTTGAAAATGTAAAACTACCCAAAAAATTGAAGTGTAGTTAAATATCTTCTTTACAAGTTAAAATTAAACTAAAATGTGCAATGAAAAAGATAGAAGAAAAATCTAGGCGATGTGGAATATAGAAATATCTTTGAGGAAAACATCTTTGAAAGTCAAGAGACTGCATGCACAGAACACAGGGTATGTGAAGTGCCAGGTGAGGTAAGGACAGTCTCCTGTGATTAACTGTGACCTCGCATGACATTAAAATGTTACAAACTGAATGATTGAAGTAGTGTAAGTGACTTGTTTCATGGGAAACAGCAAAACCATCAAAATTCATATTCTCAGTATGAAGCAGCCAGCCACAGCAAATTCTTGCAAATCACCTGTCTTTTCCATATATCAAATGAGGAATGTAATAGTACCTATCATTTAATTTCTTATGAACATTAAATATTATGTTCAATGCTAAACATTTTGATGATCATTAACAAATCACAAGTAGCTTGTACATGTTATCTACACAGACTTGATAAGAAATAGTTATTTGTTGAAATTGTAGGAATATGCCTCTTACATTAAAATGGAAGCAGCATTCTAATATGCAGACTACATTGCACCTCAAGAAGAATTTCGCTGAATATGACTTTCACCAACAATATTAGATATGATATAAGGAAAAACTGAATTACATGTCCAAACTACCACATTAAATTCATTGCTTGAACATCTAAAGTAAACTATGGAGAGATACCGTCCTTCACTGAGCCAATTTCACCATAGGGAATAATGTCACAGATCGCAATTTGCATAAAACTGCAAAACTGAGTGGTTGCATTTTTTCCAAATACACTTGCCTCTTATACTGTAAGCCAACACAAAGTACCAGTAAACTGTAAGATCTTCTCTCAGAAATTTTGACCCATTTCATTTTTCTCATAATTTGTCAACATGTGTGTATGTAAAATATAAAATCTTCAAAGTATATTTTGTCATTCTTAACTTATTCTACTAGATTTAGTTTAATATATTTCTTTCCAAACGCATCTGTCTTAGAATATAAACTGATTAATAATATGTAATTATCAAAATTTCTGTCCATCATGTATAAATGTGAGATATAAAGATTAAATATAAGTAAATATCACATGTCTATGTTACTTAATAGGATCATATCTAACATTTAATATATATGAAGTCAAGGAGGAAAATGAGAAGAAGCTTGCCACGCACTTGTGCAAACCTAAAAACACCAACATAGCACAGCATAGGTATGAAAATGGATTATTTTACAGAGCTCTTCAGTAATTTAGCTCTTTATGCAAGATAGAATTATTTCTCTTATCAAAACATTTGCTGGTCGTCCTCATTTATTCTGGCTCCTCAGATATATTATAATGATTGTCACAATTCATCAAAACAGGGTAGTTTCCTCATCTGCCTCAGGAGTTAATTTATACTTTAGGGAGTGCTCGCTAAGTCATCAAAACTGTGATGACAGGCGCTGCCTATATAACTCTACAAGTATGCAAGGTTCACCCCTGTAAGGTAGTTCCCCAATTTGAGATGACGCATAGGCTACAACAACCTCTTCATAGTTTGTGGTCCACAAAGTTATTTCTTCCAGAGATTAAAGATAAAAGATATTTTCTCATTCTTTTTATTTTAAATATGAGTTCAGAAAAAAATACATATTTTTATTGAGAAATGCAAATAAAATGACTCAGTACTCTAAGACAGTGATCCAAATTAAATATATTCGCCTTCACAATTGTTGGTGTTAGGTATGGATTCCCAGCAAAAGGAAACTGACTAATGCACATATTTTTAAAGCATATTTTAGGATTCACTTTGGGAAAATGGAAGTGCAATAAATATCAGTATCTCATAATTATATAACTAAAATATCAAAATCATGCCACACTATAAAAGAAAGACCTATTTCAAATAAGGAATTACAAGTTTACTTGAACCTAGAAAAGTGTAGGTGAACCATCTTATATTACAGACAAAGAAATTGCAAAAGATTAAGTTGTGCACAGTCACCTAGCTTGCAAATGCTGGCCCATAGTATGATTTCTTTCCATTTACAGTCTTACATTAAAAAATCTCCTGTATTGCAAAGTAATTTTGTTATAATAAATATGTATCTAGTCATTTTTGCATAACTATTCATTATTAATTAATAAGTATTGTTAGAAAAGTTTAAAATGCTGAATACATTAGGTGATTATTTACCATGAATGAGAAACTGTATAAAATCTTAAGGAAAATGAGTTAAAATAACAACTAATATCTGAGAGTTTTCCTTCTGGTGACAGAAACAGAAACATTCAAATGTCTGTTGAAATCTGGGTAACAAGTTTTATGGCTTACATGTTATCAGATGTCAGGGAGATTCCTGGGAAGAGCAGTTGCCTTACATTGGGACTGTTCACTTAGGAGGACTTGTAAAGTGATGGAAAAACCAAGCACAGACTATTTTACATGTAAGCAATTCTCTGGATCACTCTCATTTCCCTCTTTTATTGAAGTCACATCAGTCTTAGTGATTATTATAGGAACCTCCAAACGGAGAAAATATTAGTAAGAGAGAATGTATCTTTTCTATAAAGCATTTCAAATTTGTTAACTTGTTGCTATCATATAGTTATTTATGACGATATTTTAGATACTAACAGTATTAAACACATTGCAAAGAACAATATTACACACTCACAGTATAACAAGTAAAGATGCTCAGAATTTTGTTGCAATGAGCAATCACCCATGAAATTTCAATAGAATGAACTTAGAATACAGAAATTGTGAGCTGTATTATACCATTGTGTCATCCACTAGATAAAATACAGTGAAGATAGTAACTATTACTGGATTTTAATTAGAATTGAATATTTTATGATCATTGTCTTATTTTTAGCAGCTAGATCTTCTATTATTTGCTAATCATTTTTTCTCTTGAATATTCAATTCCAAGTGTTGAATCTGGTCTAAATACTCCAGAACATTCTATTAGATTTTCTCATACTTGAGTAAGTGTACAATTGTGGCTTTTCTAAACTGATAAAATGGGATTCTCTCAAAATTTTCATGTGATATAATGTGATTTGATTGTGTTCACTTAAGATTTAGCTAAAGATAATAAGCAATGAGGGGTCAATCTTTTGTAATGGAGTAAGTGGAAGTTTTAGAAGTAGCTGATGTTCATATTGAAAAAAAAAACAACTTTAAGAAATTGTATGAACGGTAATACTAAAAGATGTTAGATAATCCAAAGGTACAATGACATTAGGTGACCATTCTCATTCTGATGAGAGAATTACTGGGATAGAAAACAATAAAACCAAAACAAGCCTCAAACTGAGCAAGGTGAACATTAAATCTTATAGCTCCTCATTCAGCATCTAGCACACACGATTTCCAAAGTTTTCATGCTTCAGATCCCCTGTAGCCTTGTTGTATGCAGCTCACATCACATCTTTCGTACCAAAAATTTTTCTCAACGCATATTTCACATTGCTGACATCTCTAAACTCCAGGAGGCCTGCTCTGAGCACTGGGAATCATTTCTACAGTTTCAGGCACTGCATTTCAGGAACTCCTTGCCTGTGGTGCCAGACACTGCTTGAAATCTGGTAGGAAGCTGAGAACACTTGAATTTTGTATGTTGCTACAATCAGTATCTCATGGACTACACAATGAAACTGTTACAAGAAGTAGATGCCAGGGCCCCTTGGACCATGTGTGAAGTGGCCTCTAAATGTCCAGATGGCTGAGCACAGTGAAATAAGTCTCAAAGGGTTCATTTCCTGGGGAGCCCTTTTTGAACAAGTGTGGCACTACTCCCTTCTCCAATGAAAGTTTGCCAGTTTTGCACCTTTGATCCTCTAATAGATGGGTTCTTGCTGATTTTTTAGAGGTCCTCAAGGTATCATTCTTCTTATCCCTGTGGAATGCACTTATTTTCCTTTGAACGATGCTAATCTCTTAAACACACACACACACACACACACACACACACACACACACACACTTTCCTTGGTCCTAAGTTTAAATATGGTGTCTTTTGGGTCCAAATTATAATTTTCCAACTTTTCATTTTCTGCTTTTTGCCTCAAATTCTCACTGTAAATCTGCCTAGAAGCAATCTGTAGTACCCTTGCAAAAGTCTGCATGTGTCATTGTTTTGAAAATTTTCTGCCAGATCAGTTAGTCACTATCCTTAATTATAGTCTCCCAGAATGTCTCAGGAAATGAACAAATGTAGATGTTTTGGCAGAGTATAACACATATGAATTCTATTCCAATTTCCAATGAATCCTTTGCTCCTCATGGAAACCTCAGTCTGGCCTTTATCTACTACACTTCTATCAACACTCTAGCCTTCAGATCTCCAACCAGTATTGCCTATAAGGCTTTACTTATAGCATTCTAAGCCTTAAATAAGTTTGCATCTCCAAACCTTTACAAACTACTTCTGCAAACTAGTTAGAAATGTTTCTGAACAACATGGCCAGGTGCAGATCTAGCAGTGAATTCACTCCTGGCATCAATTTTTTTATTTGTATTAGTTAGCTTTCCTGTCAGATATTGGGTTACAATACCCGGTTCAGAACTTAATTTGGTTCACAGTTTTAGCTGATTCAGTCATGGTTGGTTGACTCCAATGCAGGCAATCAACACAAGTTTGATTTATAACACAGCCAACGTCTACAGAAGAGAGAAAAGCTGCTCAGTTCATGGAAGATGGAAAGCAGAAGAGGGGAATATGGATGCAGAGGCAGGAGCAAATGACCACCACGCATCAAGACCAAGAAGTGTACCCAGATGTGTACCCTCCCAAACCTCTAGATTGCTCCCAAGTCAATCAATTTGACACAAATAAGCTTAAATTAACCATCAGAAGGCATTTCCTTAGTAAAAGGTGACATAAGTTTCTCCCTTAAAAGTTCTATTAACAAAAATGTAATTTTGTTGTGTCAAAGAGTAAAAGTTGCCAATATTGTGTATATATTTTATCTTTCTTTATGTGTATAATAATGATTTTTACATAGGAATATTTTCCTTCTAAGTTACTTTCCAGGAGCTTAAATTTAAATTAACCTGGCTTCTACATGTACATCAGAATTACAATTAGCAATTTACGTGCATGAATAGAATCTAGTTCAGTCACCAACTAATACCTGAACACTTGCTAAAGACTCTTGATTGCTATTACCAATATGAACAGATTCTTGCATCACATTTAAATAAAACATATCAATTATATACATATGAAGTGGCTTCTATCCTATGCATATGGAACAGTACAGTTGTCATACATTTGCTTGCCAAAGAATTAGCAGATGCAGTGATATGCAGAAAGAAATGTCCTAATTTCACAACCAACTCCTGTTTGTTTAACCCTAAACAATTTTACTCTCAATTTTACTTATATATATCATGCTTTTCCCCTGTTCTTTTGCTAAAAACCATTTTATTGAAACCATTGATTTCACAGTATCAGCATTTAAAATGGATACTTAATGATTTCTCTTTTCCATTTAGATCTATTTCCTTTGAACTAACACTATAAAACTTTATACTCAAAATTTATAATGATACAACTGATATAAGACCATATGTATCTGTAGGTTGTAGCTTTCATGATAATTATTTCTATTGGCCTTATATTTACATTGAATTATATAATCTGTTAATTTGGCAGATCACTTATCCATAAATTAAAAAGTAAAAAGAAGTAGAGCATAGCAACATAAACAAATACAATTATTAAGATAAACTTTCTTAGGCTAAAATTGATCTAGAAACTGGATGTTTTGTAGAATAAATATTAAAATATAAAAATTATAGTATTTGGTTCAGCTTAGTTATACAATATAGCTGCAAAGAGACTGAAATTAAATGGAATTTTAAGATATACACAAGAGAATACATAAATAATAATATCTTTAAACATACCATTTCCAAGAGTATAATCATAAGTATGAAATAGACCAGAATTTATATGGTTTAGATTAATATAATCTGTAAGAGTTCTATATTTTAAATAAACCTGTCATTTGGAATATGGAAAATAATGAGAAATCTTTCTTATAAGTTAAATGCATAAGATTTCATAGTCTTTGTCTTATTTAACATACACGTAATATGGAAGCTTGAAAATAGCAATGTTGATATTATTTATATTATAAAAATTAACAAGTAGCACAAACTAGGTTTTTTCTGTTAATTGTTTACATTTATTCATCTCACGAAGAATATATGTATTATTTTTATTACATGCACATAGAGTTATCATACTTCAGTACTATAAAATTGAAATGTTATTTGAGAAAAATTACTATATAAAAACATTTTATAAATTGGATTTATACATACACACTCAAGTTAAAAGTATACTCTCACACAAAGAGGGTGAGGAAGAATTTTTAAAGAACAGTCCCTTACAATTGTGGAATCTTAAATATGTAGCACAGCCTGATAGGCTGGGTATTCAGGTCTTTAGTTTATGTCTAAGTGCTTCCCACATTGTGGAGAGTGATCTCATTGTCAAAGTATACTGATTTAAATTTTCATCACATCTGGAGAAACCTTCATAGCATAACAAAACAATTAGGCACCATCAC
The DNA here is from genome assembly GCF_000276665.1 of Chinchilla lanigera. NCBI lineage: Eukaryota > Metazoa > Chordata > Mammalia > Rodentia > Chinchillidae > Chinchilla > Chinchilla lanigera. Next base: position 12,801,731 of record NW_004955426.1, read on the forward strand.
CTAGGCAATTTGACACATAAGAGACACCATTGCAAGAATATCAAGTATATGAAAACTATTTTCTAACTTGGTGAAGAAGTTTCTGATTTCATTCTTAGATGGGCAAATCTGTAATTTAAGTGCACACAATTTCACTTTCAAGTTAGTAATTGATGTAAATGAAAATATCCAGCAACATCAATATTGGATTTGTAGTTATTTGTTAATTGCAGCAATGGTTTTTTGGTGGCTAAAAAAGTGAATCATTAAAAATCAACAAAAGCATTTTATAATTTCTGCTCTATATTGAATTATTGTAGTGCATTATGTACAATATTTGCTTATTACATGTAGTTTGTGTGCTACTTGTCCTTTGTATGCATAAAACTGATATAACATTTGTGTGCAATTACACAAAGGCATTTTTGAACTTTTTTAACATTTAGCAGCATTATGCTAGTTTTCAGATATGAAAGTCTGGAATGTATCATATTTGTTTTCATGAGTGTAATATTACATAGATGTGGAAAGAGAATTAATGAGACTCCCGATATGAGTAAGTTGAAGTTCTTTCTTTGTTAATATTTCTTTTAGAAATCAAATAATTACAGATGATAGTGCTTGCTGGAAGAGTTGGAGGATATTAGAACAAATCCTAGCCATTGCTGAGATCAGGGTGTACAATCTGAGCTTCAGGCCTCTCTAACTAAACCAAAAATGAAGAGGATTCAGAACTAAAAGGAGGCAGCAAGGCAGACAAACACCCTGGAGAACACAGTAACTTCTAAGGAGTATAAAGGCCCATACAGGAATCTGGACGAGAAAGTCAGCATCATAATACGACTTTTAAAACATGGATTCTGGAGGGTTACTTTACCCAAGCAACATAATGTAGGAAGAAAATCAGTGCAATTTGTGGACACGTTTGAGTTGTGGGGGACCACATGGTTAGATAAGAAAACCACTGCATTTTAAGGTTGTGCAATTCTCTGCTTATTTTACTGGTTCAAGAAAGAAAAATAAATTGATTTTCTTAATGCAGAATTTCATCACAAGGTACTATACACTGTGTGGATTATAAACAATGCAAACTTATTTTTTTATGCTTCTGGAGGCAAGAAATCTGAGACCAGGTTGCCAGCACAGTCAGGAACTGGTGGGGACTCTTTCTCGGGTGATTCTCACTGTATCCTCACATGACTAAGAATAGACAACATACTTTCTTATAACTCTTGCAAGCAAACTCTATTCCAGACGCCTTCCTGGCCTCATCCAAGGGCCTCATCTCGTAATGTCGTAAGATGGATGTAATGAGTTTCACATATGAATGTGGGCCTCACACACATTCTACCTCTAGCACCCATTTCTGATGTCATGATGAATGCTCGAGAACTTTGCTAATATTCTCCATTCAAGAGCAAGGCCCGAAGAGGGCGTTGACACTTCACAGCTCTAAGATAACACTGTGTGGATTTTAGTAAGCAAAACAGCTGCATTTCTTAAGATTCTGTCAATTTTCTGGAGCAAACTCATACCAAATACTTATTCTAGCTGTGAGGGTAAAGTTCTGTCCCATTGTTACAAGGTCAGAGAGACATGAAGGGTCATTTTCATTTCAGAATGTGGGGTAGAATTGACTAAGATATGTTATAACTGTGCTACATTTTAATGTCTCTTTCATTCAATTTTCCTATAAACTTTGTAGGGTTTATTTTTCCTAAAATGTACTACAGAATAAACATATGTACCTAAAATGAAGAGCAATAAAGTCTATAGAATTTATAAAACTTTTTTGAAGATTTTTGTAGGAATTCTCCACATAGTACAGATACAAAGTTTTACCCTGCTTGCATACTTATTGTAGGATTTTAAGAAATTGTTCCCAAAAATCCATATATTTAAAATGAATATTTCAGCACATTTTTTTATATCTTCAATAGAATCAACAAAATATTAAGAAAACTTTCCATAGCATGTCTCATCTCTGGCTATTACTAAGTACATCATCTCTGATTGTGGATGGTAATCCTGTGTTAAGAATTTGAAATTATGGTCAAGAAATACAGCCTTTTATTCACAAAATTTCAAAAGTTTAATTCATACTACAGTATTGTGTGTAGAAAAAATAACTAGAAATGAGTGCAACAACTGAAAACAAAAATAGAATATAAGGCAATTTAAATGCATTTAATATGATATTTACGTTAAAATTTAACCTTTCTGTATGATAAGAAAATATATACGGTATATTTCTAAAATATGACACCTTGCACTATATAATCCATGCTGTGGTGAACCATCTTACCAATGACAACTATTTCTCAAAATTATAGTCAATGCCAGTAAACTTTTATCTATTAATGTAAACAGGATTGATTATACTTATCTCAGAAGATGTATATGTAGAGGTACTTAGTTTTCATTTATTTGTTACTTTTCTGAAATATTATTCCATTTTATTTTCTTGGTACTGGAAATCAAACTCAGGACCTTATGTTTGCCAGGCAGGCAAGGCTGAGTTATATTCCTGGCCCTGAAATATTATTCCACCGAAATGCACAAGTGGATTTCCATTGTAACTTAATGAAAATATTAAAAATTTTTAGCCAATGAAAATAAATGTCATTACGACAAGATATTCTTTTTACATTTTTAAGAAAAATGCTACTGTGTGTAGTATGCAAAACTTTTAATGCGCTTTGTGTTGGATTCCAATGTTTATAATGATTCTTCTCGCAGTTGAACTCTTTTCTTTTAATTTTAAAGATAAAAGAACAAAAATACACTAACAAACAGACATAAACAAAACAATACCCAAATAATAGAAGCAATACAGAATTTCAGACAAAGTGATAGGAAATTAACAATGGTTGTTGTATTACATAGGTTTATCTGCAAACTGGTTACCCAGTTAAACAAATATAGTCATGTAAGATTGATCAAACAATTAAACATTAACTGTTCTCTTCAATAAAGCAATAGAAGTCAGTAGTACAACTCTCTTAGCTATCCTGTGTGTGTATATATATATATTTTCCCTTCTTTCTTTTTCTCATTCTAGTTGTTCTTTCCTTTAGAGCTCTTTTGATGATTTTACTTTACTTTTATTTAGTTCTTTAAGTTTTCACCAATATCAGTTTTATTTTTGTCTTTAATTAAGATAAAAATGGAATTGTAAAACTGACTTCAAAATATTAAGATATATATCCTATAATCTGTTATTTAGATTTTGAATAGTTAATGTGTACTGATACATGTGACATTTGAGATAGACTGTCCTAGCCTGTGAAAGGCCCTTTTTTCACTTCTACGTTACAACAATATATCTAGGCTGGATTTTTCTCGGATTAGCTCTTGATTGATTTTACTTTAGTCTGTAACAAAATACTGTTGTGTGAGCCTTTGGCATGATGAGAAGAAATAGTGATTGCACCCTGAAAATTGCGATTTCTAGTTAAGCTTTGCAACTTGTAGATGTTTACTTTCAGTTCCAGTGTTCTCCTACTCTTCTTTTCCTATCCGTGGTTTCTACTTAACTGCCTGAAACTGCTCACTTATATAGAATTTCCAGTGATTATGCAAATATTTAATGTGTGCCCACTATAATAAACCCCTTATTTGAAACCTGAATGGTTCTTCTTTCTTGACCAACTGTCTGATCTATCTGCCCAATAACAATGTTTCTACCTATCTCTGGTTTAAATTTTTTTCATAAATTAAATTGAGTTCTGTAATTTAATGCTATTACCTCTTAAAATCAAGGGTATTTTTCATGATCACTTGAGCAAAGTGCAGTTCTAGTTCAAGCATACTAAAATATATCTTAATATATAGTGATTACTGATGAAGACAACAATTTTAAGCAGGTTGCCTTAAGGAAACCTTAATTATACAATATTTTTCTACACCTTAAATTGCTAGGGAGTTAAAGGAACATAAGTAAAGTCCAAAAACCACACATAGTTCTTCTGATTGCTTTGGCGATAACTTCATATTTTCTTTATGTTTTATTTTATTGGTACCATTTAGATATACATAATGATAACATTCCTCATAGGGAGTTTGTATCTGTACCTAATATATCTTGCTTCTTTTTTTCCTATTCCTCTTCTCTTCAACTTGGAGATAACTTTAAGTTGTAAACAATTTCAGCTAATTTTAAACATACCTGCAGATATACGGAGACCAAAACTCATTCCATAACCAAACTTCTAACATCTCTCTAACCAATCCAGAAATGACTTCTTTATTGTTAAGAATTCTTTACATTTTCCTGTTACTCCCATGCCAACTTCCAACACATATTTACAGAAAAATCTTGCTCCTCTAGTCATTGCTTTTCAGTTAATTGTGCATATTTGCCTACCTATTGTGATGATAACAGAACAAAAAAATACCTAGGTGGTCTGGCTCTCAGTTGTTTTCCATCTTTATGGTGCTCCTCTGCTTAGGATTCTCTGCAGCTTTCAATTTCTAGTTCCTGATTCTAGTTTTGATTTCCATTTCCAGTTCCTCTGGGATTTTATTTAATCTGCTTGTAGTCAACTTATTCCAGTAGTGAAATAAGGGCAAACAGAAAATAGTTCACTTCACAACTCTATTTAAAGTGACCCTCCTTTCCTCTGAAAACACATAATCTATTTTTATTCTCAAGGGAAATACAAATAAGAAGAAAAAAGGAATTTGGATGTAAAGTAGAAAAAAGTAAACTGAGTAATAAGCCAAGTGTTTTTAGAGGAATATTATTGGAAACCTGTAACATAAACTCCTTGTGATAAATACACCGAGAATCACCTGTAGTCAGCAAATTAAATACAAAATCCTATATTTATCTTTTCTATTTTTCTAGAATAATTGTGGCAAATACTTCCAGAAGATGTTTCTCAATAACTGCTTCAAAATTGTTCTATTTATACATTTGTGTGTTTCTTAAAAACAAGCAAAGTAAAATACTCATATAAACTGCACATGTGTTTTTAGTTACTAAATTGGTTTAGAATGGCTTATGCTGTTTTATTTCTCCTTGATTTAATAGATAGTACAAACTTTGCTGAATTAAGAGGTAAGAATACACTAAAGTCAGGAGAAAAGATCAAGGAAATTATATCAGTTGGATCTGAAACACATGCACACATTTAAATAGTACACTGACTGCATTCATCCTTTGTTTCATGTGTGCTTAATTTGTACCATATGGCAAAATAAATTGCCAAGAGATGTCATGAGTGGCACAGTGTGCCTATGTGTGCAAGTGTTTTTGCAAATACATAAAACATAAATAAATAAATATTTGCATACATGCTGTTATGTTTTGTGTTTAGATGTCCCCCCAAAGCCTTATGCAGTCATGCTGGGGGAGCTGTACTGGTGGTGGCTGAATCTAGAGTGTGATTGATTCACAGTGCATGCTGGAATTAAGGGTACTGGGTTAAGAGTGGGTGACTGCTGGATCAGTGCACTGACTGCATTGGCACTGCCCTAATCCTGGATTGTGCAATCTATAAATAGTTCTTATAGATAGGTAGACTGGATACCATATTAAAGGACAGAAAGAAGCTTGTCTCTTTGTCTCTCCTGCTGCTTTTGCTGTCTTCCTTTGCCATGAACTGCTGCCCCTCTGCCATGTGCCACCCTGCTTTGGAACCAGCTGATTATGGATTGAAACGTCTACAAACTGCAAGCTAAATAAACTTTTTTCCCTTTAACATCAAGTGTCAGGTATTTTGTCTCAGCATCAGGAGAAACTTAACCAAAACACATACTTTACTCATAAATGCTTATATGCATACATATTTTTAAAAATATTTATTTATATATACATATAAAAGATGAATATAACTTAAAAATAAGTGTGTATATATCAATATCTCAAAAGCATGTAAATGTGTTTATATGTCATTTATAAATTATATCAATATATAAACATGCATAAACATATACACATAGGAAATAAAATGAAAGTATAAAAAGTAAGGAAGCAAAATTTTATTTTCTTTAATTAAAATTTAAAAGTAGACTTTTAATAGTCTTTTAAAAATAATTTTCTTTAGATTTTATTCTGTATAGAGAAATTTTCAAAGGAAAAATAAAATATTGAAATTGTTACTATGGACCAAAAAAATTGTAAATGTTAGTGTTAAAAGAGTTTTGAAAATTTCTCAGAGTATGAATTCTACTAAAAATTTCTCTCCTAATTCTCTTTAAAGAGAAATGTTTTTTCAAAAAAGTATTTATCTACACAGAAGCAGTAGTACTATCAGAAAAACTGCTAGAATGTCTTATGTATCAGAAAAACAAGCCTAAATTTTCTTTTTTCTGTCAGATTAACAATGCAGTAGATTCAGGATATCTGTGTTAGCTTTACATGATTGCTGAATAATTTCTGGGTTGCTCATATTTGAGAAAACCATTGTTTAAGTGAAGAACTATTTATAGATTGCACAATCAGAAATGGAGAGTGATACATAATTATGTTGACAACAGGCTAACATTATGAGTGACTAATATGGAATTACAATTTGTGAAAGTAAGACATCAATAAGTTTTTCATAAAATAATTAAAACTGTAAAACATTTTATAATTGCTATTTAAGAGAAGAAAGTTTATAAGGGCTCTTTGTTATTCATAGGTCAAAGATAAAACATTGATGCATGATTATTTGGTATTGTCAGAAGGTTAATTAGTAATTATTATGTATTAAAACATCTTACTAAATTAAAATTTATTTAACTGTAATAACATTGAACAACCTTTTAAAACTTATTTCAGAAGATATCATTTTATTTTTTTCGCTATAACCTGAGCAGGAAATAAACAAATTGATGTTGTAACTATACATCCATTTCTTATTTAACCTTCTCTAAAGTTTCTTCTGTTTTTCTAATCCAACAGAGTTGATTTTTTTGGTAAATACAAAAGGAAACAAATTCAAAAAAGATTTAAAATCTAAAGCAATTCAAGTTTATCCTTCTTTATGGCAGAATAGAGTCTCCAGTGTTGTTTGCAGAAAAAATATACATCAGGACAAATATTCAAAAAATTTTACAAATTGCAAAATGCTTTACAAACTACAAAGAAAATAAAAATGGTCATGTTTAACTTTTCTTCTAGAATTTAGAAAAAAATATTTTAAAACAGAGCCCTTGCTTCTCTCTATGAATCTTTGGTCAGAGCGCAGCATTGCTTCCCTGTAAAGCACCAGTGCAGTAGAATTACAGCACCTAAATCTTCAAGGGTGGGAGTTGAAGAATAGACAGGCATTTTCTTGGTTAGTTAGTGTGAAGCATGAGAATTAATTAAAGATAACTTTTGAAATATCATTATCATCATCAATACTGACTCATATAAAAGGAAGTCTCTTTATTGAGTAAATATTCTTATCATATTTTACTTTGTCATTTTTTATCAATCTAGTTATCTTCCAGATACCCCAACATAAACATTTTCTTTTTGGAAATTTGACAGAGCTACACATATAAAGGGTTTCAAGACCATTAAAATAAGAACAAAATAAACTGTGTTATTACTATGTCATATTTCACTGACATTCTGAGACAGTTATCCTCTGTTACCATATATTTTGCATTAGCTCATCTTTGAGGATGGTCACCTGAAAAGTCCTCTCATTCTTGTGTGCGTATGTTCCTCCCTTTGTCCATGGAACATTTCTATTTTATTGCCATATCCTTTCCTTCCTTGGGCCTTGTAACTTTCCAGTAGAATGCAGCAAAAGAGATGCTCCAGAGTCTCTCTTTTCAGGTAATGGTTCATGTATCTCCAGTATCACTCTCTTGTAAGCCATATGTCATCAAAGGATACTCTTCCAAGAACACTTAATATTGGCCATATCGAGAGATGGCTTCAATGCTCCAGCCATACATGTGAAGGCCCCAGAAATGGGAAGCCCATTTAGATATCCTTCCCCATCCAGTCCCTAACTAAATACAGCAACATGAATAAATCATGAAGGAGAATCAGCAGAAGAATATAAAATTTAGGGTGTATTTCACATGAGTATTACCTGGAACATTTACTAAGACATAGCTTATTGGACACCACTCCTAAATCTGACTCATTTGGCTTAGAACGATGTCCTAAATTGGCATTTCTAACATGCTTCATGTCTGACGCTCCTTTTCCATAGATCCAAAGTAGCATATTTAGCACCACGTCCCATAGATAGCCTTTGTGCTCCCAAGGTTCTTACCTAGTGAAGTAGACAGACAAACAGCACCTGTAGCGGCTGGATAAGTATTGTGTGAAGTACTCTGGGACATGGACAAATTAGTGTCATAAAAACTGCTGAACTGTACATGTGCTGCATAAGCTATTCTTTGAATTTACCAGCACATAATGAAACAAAGTAAAACAAATACGCCACCGTTCTGCCCCTCTCATAGTGGCAACCAAGAATGGGGCAGAACGTCGTTGACCAGGTGAATACTAAGGTGTAGGCAGCCAGCACTGGACACTGTGAGTAACTTTTGGGAACTGCACATGCATTCTGCTGCCACTGTACCCTACACAATCCTGCTAGTAAATCTCCATTCACCCTGACCTTTTCTTTTAGTGCCCATTAAACATTATCTCTTGCCAGCCACCCTCAAGTATTTTCTTACACCTTTTGGCAACCTAGCTGTTGGAGGTCCGTACCCCTGCAGATACAGTGTATAAGTATGACAATCACACTTTGGAAATCACAGATCAGACCTAATCTACTAAAATTTATCATCACCTATGAACAGAATACAAACCATATTCTCAAATTAAAATAACACTTTAAACAAAAAAATATATTTTTTCAGAAAATACTGCCAGATTTTAAAATTTCTAGGAGCATCTTTACGAGTAGAATTGTACTAATAAATTTTATTGAAATTTTAAGTGTCTTTGCATGTTCTAGGATGATATTTTATTCCAGTGATATCCGACTTTGGCCAAAAGTTAATTTTTCACATGTTGTGTACATTAGTTCACTGTTAATCTCTACAACACATTCCTCCAGAATTTAGTGGCTTAAAGCAAAAAATGTATTATTATTTCTTTATTTTAAAGAGAAAAAAACCCCAACAAAACAACAACAACGATAAAAATAAAAAAAAGATACATGACCTCAACACAACATGATGGGAATTAACAATGGTTGCTACATTGCATACTGTTATCTTCAACGGAGTTGCTCATGTTATTGTTGTAGTTTCTGTGATTTAGGAATCTGGGTGTTGTCTGGCTGGATTCTCTGTTTCATAGTCTCTCAAATAGCTGTAAATGAGATGTCTTTCCAGATTGTTCAGTCCGATGTGAAGTCTGCTCAGAAGTGGTGCAGCTGCTAGGCACCAGCACGTTGCTACTCCTGTGGCCGACGGCAGGACTCAGTCCCTTCAGGCTGATGACTGAGTGCCGTTTCACACTTGCTGGCAGCCAGAAGCTTCCAACTGTTCCTTGGCAGAGAGGAAAAAGATGATAAGTAAGCCAAAAGCAGATCAGAAGAAGATTTCAAACTCTAATCCTTCAATTCACAGCCCATTATCCCTCATATATTCTCACAATTTTGAGCAAATAAGTAAAAGGAAAAGTCTCATGAGGACATGGAGAAAATTGTGATTCATGTCAGAAACTCCCTCCCACATGGAGATTTGGAGTCTGGAAACCTGGGTACATGTAAAAGTTACAGGATAATAAAGCAGAAAATGACTATAAATTGTGAAATGAAACAAATGTGTCCCTTTTGCATTAAGAATACATTCAATAACATTCGCAGAAAAAAGGAACACACCTTTGGAGAAATAAATTCAAGTTAAGCTTGACCGAGGCAGCAGGCTGGCATGGGCGTCCCTCAGGAACTCACATCTGAGTGTGTCTAGGAGGTCTGGGGGAGGCCTATTGATGGGCACCACATTTGGTTCCTGTCTCCTTCCTCTCAGGTGCTGCTCTCCTGCTTTGCAATAGGAACTGAGTAGTTCAGCTTCGCGGTGACCTACCTGTGTTGGACCCTGTAGACCACAGTCTGAATCCCCGGTAACATGAGCTAATTTAAATCTCTCTCCATTAAAGTTGTAGATGATGGCTATTATATCCCAGCCACAGGAAAGCTGACTGACAAGGCAGTGATAATCAAGACAACACTTCATTTTTTGCTTTCTATGTGGCTACTTTGTTTTAACATAAGCCTATATCTTTGTACATATGCAAATATTTAGCACAGTTGTTCACATATGACATAAGCTTAGGGACCACGTCTTCCTAAGGATTTTCACATTCTCAAATTATCCTAAGCCTTTGTGTGTGTCTCAGTCACTTTCCCATGGCTGAGACACAGAATAGGAGACCCAGGACTGAAAGGAGTAGATGGCTATCTGGTTTCCAGTTTCTGGTGGGTTCAGTCCAAATTGCCTAATTCCAACCTAGAAATGTGAAATGGAAAGGCCTGGCAGAGGAAATCTAATTATTTCATAGCAGCCAGAGAGCAGAGTGGCAGCGTGTGCGCTGAAGAGAATAATATCTTTTCCAAGTCACAACCGTTTAGCTCTCTTGCAATTAGACCTCACATTCCAACAGTGCATTCATGAACTGAATTTATCGATGAATGTCTTCAGTGACAAGTGTGATGCCCTATCACCTGATCATCTTGCAGAAGCATATGAATTTGGGGACTATTTCAGACATGAACCATAAAAGTGTGCGTTTCCAATTAGTGCAAATACTTATCACGCTGTTTTTATTTTTATTACTTCATGTTTGCATTGCATAATGATACATTCATCACAGAGGATTCTGACTATGCTTTTAATATATTTTAATATCCAGGTTATAGTTAGTTATCTGATAATCATATAAATAAACTTTATTCTTATTGAAAGACAATTTTTCCAGTGTTGTTGGTTATTCATTTTGGGCCCAAATATCAGTATGTTACTAGGATAAATGCTTCACAGTAGAAATACTGGGGAAAATGCAGTACAGTTTTCATTTTGAAAGATATTGCTGAGTGTCCTGCAAGGATGTTTTATCCAATTTACCCTATAATTTGATAACGTATAAAAATACAACTTTTTCTAAGCCCTTCTCTATCCAGTCAATTTTACAGGTATTTTACACTTCACAAAGCTGATTGCTAAAAACTGGCATCTCTTTGATGTGTAATGTATGTGTCTTTTTATTTTATGCTTGTAGGATTTTAATAAAAAGCTTAAAGCCTTGTATGCCTCTATTTTTCCACAATACATTGACTTCTTTTGCCTTTAGTTTTCATTTTTACTGAGTTGTTCATTTGTTTCCATTCAGTTTGTAAGAATCTCGTCAAATCATTTTGTCAGAATAATGAATGTAACAATTTAACAGTTTCCATTTTATTACATTGTTTCTCAACTCTTTTGCCATGCAGAAGTGTTTAAATAATATGCAGTCAGTTAAAAGTAGCAATGCTCACTCATCTACAAACTGCAGCTCTGAAATAGAAGTGCTGTAGATAGGGTGTTATTGTCCTGCTCCTCCTTTAGCCAAGAACTTGGCTGGCACTAAAAATGTGGGTGAGATGGTCAGCAGGCCACCTCCAGCCTTCTGTCAGATTCCTCAGCTTTTGGCTCTCTGCAAAATGCCACTTTGCCAGAAGTCATTCTCTTCCTGGAACAGCTCATAGCAGTGGCTGAGACCAATATATATGTTCCTTTCATGTAGCATTACTTTTTTGTTATTATTTTAAAGGTAAAGGAAAGAAAACATATTAACAGACATAGAGACATTTACAAAATAACACAAAAACAATGCAAGCAATGCATATTTTCAGACAAAGGGATAGGAAATTAACATTGGTGGTTGTATTACATATTGGTATGTTCAAACTGGTTACTCAGATAAACAAATATAGGTATGTAAGACTGATCAAACTTTAACTGCTCCTTTCAATGAATTAATAGTAGGTTAGAGAGGTACCTGCTCGGTGGACTAAGGATTTGTGTATCTCACCTTCACAAAATTCTCCCTTTGCCTAACTTGATAAGTGATTCCATCAAAAGTACAGTACTGTGTAATAAACCCTGATACTCCAGCGTTGTTTTAATGTCTGATTTCCAAAAAATCCACCCCTGACAGGTTACAACTGTTAACTAAAGCATCTTAAAATGAAATTTTCAGGAGAGATTTAATGAGCATCCTCTGTTTTTCTATGGTTTTTCCTTTCTTTCTTTCTTTCTTCTTTCTTTCTTTGTTGTTTGCAATCCATTTTGCAATAATATGTTAAGGTAACCTTAGAAAACCATTGCAAATACCAAGTATCCTACTACAGTTTCACCATTTCTTTCCCTTTCAATTTTTATTTAATTTCTATTTGGTCTTTTTGCATTTGGGTATACACTGTTTATTTACAATTGCATCCCATATTTTTTAATTCTGGGCAAAATTCAGCAATTGTCTTCTGAAGCATTTTGGATTGTTCCATATTCACATTTTCGAACTCCAATTAGAACTTGGATTTTGCTTCTCCTTCTACCTTCTATTTCTTTTTTATTTTTAATTTTTATTAATCAATGTCTGGCTCCAAGTGCATAACGATTACTTGTGTCCAGTTCGACCATATGCACAGCACGTCTTCATTCTTTTTTCAGACTCTCACCCTATCCTTCCTGCTCCCTCTGTCTTCTTTTTTTTTGGTTTTTCTCTGGTACCAGGAACCGAACTCACGACCTTGCGCTTGCCAGGCAGGCGCTTTGCCGCTGAGCTAAATCCCCAGCCCCCTCCCTCTGTTTTCTGATCCCTTCCATTTTGAGAAAGATCTGCCTTCCTACTTCCTATTGCTATCTTTTATTTTGTACTTAATTTTTAGTTCTCATATAACAGAAATTTTGCTCAATTTCCTTCTTATATTTCCAGTCTTTAATCTATTGTGCACTGCACTTTATGTATTGTTTTAAATTTTATTATCAAGTATTTTAATTAAATCTTTTCTAAATTTAATTTTAATATTGGTAATGTATGGGTGTACCTCTTTTAGAACATTAATTTTGGCATCTGCATAATTATTTTACTGGCTTTCCAAATTTTCTTGCATGCTGAATACTTCCATTCTTATTGTGAAACACATGTAAACAGAAGATAATACTAATTTTAATTTAACTCATTCTTTTAATTTTCACTGGTTCTTCTGTTTGTATGGGAACTCTAATCCTGGAATTATTAGCCTTTTGTTCCTCACTAACAGAATATCATCTCCACTACAACCACTGGAGTATTTCTCCTTTTTCTACTTTCTTCATAAAAAGCAAATCCACCCCCCCCCCAAAAAAAAAATTCAGAATGTACATAGAGGTACATGTTCAGAGAAAAGAGATTTCAGGAAATAATATCCCATATTTAGAAGAGTTCATGAAATGAGAGGGATTTTTAAAACTGGGATTCTACATAAATTCTATTGATGTCTCCTACCATTAAAAATTTAGAAAGTTAATTAAATGTTTAAGTAAGTGAATAAAAGGAAATTGTAGTGGAACTAAGGTTAAAAGATGATAAGGAACACATTAACATTCTTCTAAATCACCTCAAGGCTGACACAGAAGGAATAGAAAACTATAATTTGTAATTTCAAAATATATTATACACTGTAATACTATATACTATATAATATACCCTATACTATATATACTATATAATATACTGTATAATATATAGCATACTATACTGTAATATGCTATTACATAATGTGATGAGGGTACAGGTGGTGCTTCTGGCCCTTTCTCCACCATATAAACATGAAACTCAGAGTAAATTAGTTAGAATATTTTGTTACAATTTTTAATTAACAATTTCACAACAGGGACTCAGACAGCCCAACTCAAGTCAGACTAACAAAATCTTCCAAATAAACATAAACTTTAAAAAGCTAAAAGAGAAAAAAAGCAGCAAGAAGTAGAGAGAGACAAGATAACACACAGGTGAGAGAGAGACAGACAGAGAGACAGAGAGATACAGACAGAGAATACCCCTTAGACAGAAAGAATCTATGGACTCCTGAATTTGGACATTTGCTGAAATATATTGTAATTGATATTTAAGTGATGCAAGTTGGATATTTAAATATTTATTAGCTATTAATGATATTAATAAGTTAAAGAATAATAAAATATCCACTATGTTTTTTAGACTCATATTACCATCACATCTGCTTATTCCAGGCCATCACTAGAGGTATAATCAAGAAGGGATATTCATTTAAAAAATTTGCCTGGGTTGATAATTGTTCAAACTATGTGTACATATGTTAAAGATATAACAAACACCAGTAATAAATCATAAATGCAAGCAACACAAGTAAAGTGGAAAGAAAAGGCAATTTTTCAATTTTTAAAAAGTACAACATTGATTTCTTTACATGTGCTTATTTATTTTAACGGATGAAAGTCTGCCATTGAAATGTACATGCTTCTATGCTAGCTCTGTTGTCTCTTCCCCTTTTATTCATTGCTTTGTATTTGAAAACTTAGAAAGTAAAAATGTCAGATATAAACATCAGTTATGTACATGATCACTCAGTCTTTCCTTTATTACAAGGTGTTCTTCTCTTGAGAGAAAACATTTTTGCCTTGGTTGCTTTTTTCTCCTTGCTGAGAAAAAATACCCGACACCCAAAGGTAGGGAAGAAAAAGTTTATTTAGCTCAGTCTGTAGAGGTTTCAGTCCATACTCGCCTGGCTCCAAGGCAGAGTGGCACATGGCAGAGTGCAACAGTTCATAGCAGCAGAAGATAGCAAAAGTAGCAAGAGCAAAAGGGGTGAATGGCAAAGAGCAGGCTCTTTCCCTCCCTTATATTATATGAAACCTACTGGCCCCAGGGCGGGTATAGCACTCACACCCATAATCCCAGTACTGGACCATGAGTCAGTGAATAGCTCTAGAAACGTGTCCAATGACATTATGAGGCTTTGGGGGAACATCTAGACACAAACTCTAACAATGTTCAACTGAAGATCTAGAGCTTTTCAACATAGCTGTAGTTGGTCATTTAATAACTCTGAAAAAATTTTCTTCCCTGCAAAACGCAGATAGAAATACATGTCTTCATCTCACAAGATTCCTTTGATGCACATTGAGTATTTTTAAACTTTACATATTTTATTCTTGGTTAAAAAATGATGGTAACTTTTCTACTACAGAAGTCAATATTATGGTAATGTGTGAAATCTAATGAGCTAGATTAAATCATTTTACATGTATATCCCATAGAAATCATAAGAAATACAAATGAACTTTTAAACATTAAGGAAAAAGAATGAAATCCACCTGACAGCACCTTGATCTTGGACATTTCAGCATAAAAATCCGTGAAAAATAAGTATCTATTGTTTAAGAAAAATAGTGAAAATTATAAATATAAACGCAAATAAGAGATATAAACAGATATAAGATATAAGCAGGCAGACCCGGGCGGGGTGGCACATGTCTGTAATCCCAGCACTCAGGAGGTTGAGGCAGGAGGATCACTGTTCGAGGCCAGCCAGGGCTACAAAATGAGCTCAAGGCCAGCCTGAACTGCATAGAGAGACCCTGCCTCAAAAAGGCAAAAACAACAACAACAACAAAAAAAGATACAAGCAGGCAAGAAGTATGGAAAATAGCAATATATGCAGACACAGGTTTTTTTAAAAATAGAGGGCAATTTTTTGAAATGTATAATTTAACAAAACTGACACAAGAATGAGTAATTGGTATTTCTATATATTTATATGACAACTTGAATTCTTTACCAGAGACTTCACAACAAGAAAATTCCTGGCATAAATTGTTTTCTATTTTTAGCTTTTAAGGACCTGCAGTTGCACTCCTTTTCTAAGCAAAAGAGAGGATCATGCCCTCATATATTTCTTTAATTTATTTTATATTAGTGTAGAACTTGCCATGAATCAGATCCTATTCTCAGTGCTTTATAAGTAATATCTTGTCAGAGGTGTGTGTTGTAATAAGAAAATGAGATAAGGAAAATATTCATGAATGCTTATTTGCTGTAATACAGGCAAAAATAATGTTTACTGAGCAAAACTTTTTTAATTGAGTAATGCAGACAGAACTCCTTACTATTTCTTAAGCGTAGTTAGAAAAGGTGACTTTCTGAGAAGTTGTCAATAGTTTTAATACTCAATCTTTTGACTTTTTTCTTGTCAAATCTGAAATCAAATGAACAAAACTACAGACTATAAGTATTTGTTCTGTATTATTCTTTAGCAGAAAAAAAATCCTTCTTCAATTTATCACTAAAAAATAAAAGGAGTTTGATTTGACGTTCAGTCAGGTAGTGTAACCTTTCTGGACTTTCTCCATCGGAGGATGTAAATAACCGTGGAACATGAGCTTTTAGGAAGTTAGGAAGGTATTTTGTCCGAATAAAACGTTAATGACTGCTCACACCCAGTTAAATCTTTTCTTCTTTTCTCATAGTTCCCAATTGTACTAGAAAGTAATCCATATTTTCTGGTTCTTGTGACAGATACTAACGAGCTTTGTGAAGCACATTTGTCCTAGTGTGCTGCGATCTGCAATTAAGAAACAGAAGGAAAGAATTTGTCAGAGGAATATTACAAGCAGACTTTTTCTAACAGGTAATTAGTGGTAAAACACGACTAGACCCACGATTTTCTGAATTGCTATACCATATTAAATTGGAATATTTTTTAAAAGTCAAGGTTTGGGCACGGATATAGCTCAGCAGCACAGCACTTGCGTGGCAAGCTCACGGTCCTGAGTTTGATTCCCCGTACCAAAATTTAAAAAAATTAAAATGAAATAAAAGTCAAGGTTACTCCAAAAATGTTCCCAATTACAACATTTTTGATACACCTTCCCCAATTCTCCTTAACGAAGCAGGAATAATTCTTTGAGGGTTCTCATTAAAGCACTAAATTAAGAGAGGGGGAAAAAGAAAACTTTTGAAGTTTTGAACTTATCTTTCATCTTGTCTACTATTTCTCATTTGTAGGCCTATAATTCTGAGTATATACCTACTTCATTAAAAAGATTCTCTTTCAAAGCAAAATAAAGATTTCAGGTTGGAATTAATAGAAAATTCTGAGAACACTAACTTTTTGACATTTGCAATCAGTGAAATGGTGCCATTAGCCAAGTGATGATGCTAACATTAACTGAATATAAAATGCAATTAAATTAGAAAGTTCTACACATTATTTCTTCACTAAGGCTATCTTAATTTAAATGGCAGGATGAATTTCATGTGTATGAACAATTTTAGGTGATGCAGCTTTTACATGTAATAAGTAATTTTCTTAAAACAATTTGAAACATTTCTTTCAATGAAGATTTAAATAATTAAATAGAAAAAAATGCCAATGACCATCTGTTTTCTATTACTAAATTATAAGTAAATGGAGGTTCATCTATGAAGTGGTAGGGATTGCAAACAACATTAATGAACCAAAAGCCAAGTGTACATTTAGGAAAATATTGACACATAGCTTCAGAGTAAATATTGAGACAGTGAGACAGAGAGACAGAATTAGACCCAGAAACAAATGTGAGAAAGAAAGAAAATAAGATCTTGGCAAATGATTTGTATTTAAAACTAAATAAACAATAAAGAGATTGATGGGCAAATGGATTATAAATATAAATAAATAGAATTGTAGATACATACAACTAGAAATAAATGGATAATAGAGAGTAAAGACATACAAATATATACATTTTTTTTTTTACATCTAACAGGCTCCTAGTCAATTAAAATAGCAGATGGACTGAAATATAATTCAATAACATATAATAACTTCCATGAATACACATTGGTGAATACATTCCTCTGTTGATTGGATTTTTTCACATGTGTTGTTCTTATGGATAATGTCATAATCATGCATCTATAAGTTTCTTTATGCATACTTTTTGCTCAACTATGTATCTGTAAGTAGAATTGGTAGCTTATACCATAATTATATTTTTCAGAAAACCTGCCAGATATTTTTTTCTAAGTGAGTTCAGCATTTCAAATTCATATCAGCAGTATATGAAGGTTTTGATTTTTTCACACTTTCACCAACTCTTGCTATGTGGGACTTTGATTCTAATAATTTTAGTGGGTAAGAAGTGATATATCATTATGCATTCATTTGGCATTCCCATCATGAAAAATGATGTCAAGAATTGTTTTGTATGCTTGTTGAACATTTGCAAATTTTCCTTCTAGAGATAATTATGCAGATTCTTTACCTGATTTTTCACACTGACTTTCTTTTACTGAGTTGGAATATTTCATTTTTATTTGGGATGCCATATGCACAGATTCTTCACACACAGTTCCAACAGTGACAAACTGAGCCTGGATTGGTGTTGTACTCCTGTAACTCCAGGACAGGAGGATCATCATTAGTTCAAGGCCAGCCTGGGCTACATAAGTCAGTTTAAGGTCAGCCTGCAGTACACAGGGAGACCCTGTCTCAAAAAAAAAATGACAAATTAAAATGGCGAATATCTAGATTTTTCTTGTTATTATTTTCTAGAAAGTACATTACAGCAACTATTACTTCTCATTTACATGTTATTACTGCAAATAATCTAAATGTGATTTAAAGTATATTGGAGGTATGTGGGGGGATAGGTGGAAATAATTTTTCAGTGTTTGTAGAGGACTTGAGCATTCTCAAATTGTAATGATAAAGAGGGAGTGGGATTTTAAAAGCAATCCTTCCCAGATGCATACATAATAGTTATAATCCCATTATTGAATCTGTGATTCACAAAGTTATTTTCCACTTAATATGCTGTCTTTTCAAATATTGATGGTGTCCTTTGAAGTACAGGAGTTTTTTTTTAAATTGTGATAAAATTTAATATGTCCATTTTTTCTTTGTGGCTACTTTTGATGTCATTGCTGAAAATCATCAGGCAAACTAAAGGTCATGAAGACTACCCCTAGATATATCCTAAAAGTTTTGCCATTTTTTTCTTATATTTAAGTCTTGCATTCATATTCTCAGGCACTATTCATGTGTCTGTTGTGATGACAGTGTGTGCCTTTAGGTCTCTATTTTAGTACTATAGTGTGCAAAGTATAATATTCCCACTCATCTTGGAAAATTGCTAAACGCTAACACCTGAATCAGTTTTAAATTCATTTCCCTTCCCAAACTTTCTGTATTCTTCAAATCTTATTGTTTCAATAATTGAATTGAATATTGTGCTAGTCTGTAGCCTTAGGATAAACCCAATACAATTACTTTTTTACAAATTGCTGAAATTAGTTTGCTAATATTTTGTGCAGAATTTTGATGTACATATGTGATATATTGACTGGTAGAATTCTTCTGCCATGATGAATTCTCTCATTTTGATTTCAAGATAGTACAGGCTTCAACAAATGTCGTGAGAAGTGTTCTTTTTTATTTCTTTTTCATTTCAAAGAAATGAAATACTGTGTAAATATTTTTAACTATCTTTGGAAGTTAGTGTACCCAACCGGGCCTGCCCTTTACTTTATGGATAAGTTTTTCATTATTCATTCCATCTGGTCATTCCCACATCTTTTTTGTGGGTAAGGATTTGAATACTGAGTCCATCTGCTCATTCTCTGACACATTTATAGAACAATTCATATTGCCTATTTCTCTGTGAGTCACTTTTGATAATCTGTGTCTTCTTAGAAATTTGTCAAGTATATATTTTATGTAATTTGTTTGCAAAAATATTAAGTATTTTTCTATAGTTATTTTTGTATACTTCCAAAGTCAATAGTAATGTTTTCTCTTTCATTTTTGCTAATAATCTGTCTTTGTTTTCTTCTTTATATATCCAACATTTTGACAATTTTATTAATTTTCATGAGAGAACCAGGTTTGATTATATTTGGTTTCTTAAACACTTTTATATTTTATATTATGTGGAATTACTGCTCTAGTAATTACTATTTGCATTCCTTCCATTTGATATAGGTTTAATATGTTCTTCTTCTCACAGGGTCTCAGTCAGATTATGGCTTGCAGATCTTGTCTTTCTAAACATAAATTTGCATTATGTATTTCCTTGTAAATAATATTTTATTTTGTCCATTAATTTTGATAGAGCTTTCTTTATTTTCATTCTTCTCAAAGTATTTTATGGTTTTCTATGTAAATTTTCTCTGACTAATTGGGTATTTCACAGCACATGGTATAATTGCTGAACATAGAATTATATGAAAGTTTTTCCAGTTAATTCATTGCTGTATTTCTTTATCCTTTTGAAATTTTTTTAGTTATGTTTGATAACATTATGTGATATACCTTAGATGAAGTTCTAATTGCTCTTGAGAAAAATTTATATTTTCATGATTGAATTACAGAGACCCTATGCTGCTCTGCAGTGGATCTGGTTAAAGAGAAATTTACTCAGGGTCTGACCTGGAAGGAGGGTTTGTTCTTGACCCAGTATATTCCCTCTCCCCCAGCTCCCTCTCACTCTCTTTCTTTCTCTGTCTCTGTCTGTGTCTGTGTCTCTATGTCTGTCTCTCTGTCTATTTCTCTCTCTGTCTCTCTCTCCTTTTCTCTCATACTCTTTTTCTTAACCACCATAACATGAGTAGTTCTTCTCTGCTAAGTAGTTTCACTGTGAAGTCTGAGCCTTATAGCCAGCAACCATGAACTGAACCTACCGAAAATGTGAAACAAAATAAGCCTATCCTCTTCTGGTTTGTGGTATTTTGTCCTAGAAATGGGAAAATGACAACAAAAGTGTAATTTACATTTACATAAGTATCAGATTAAATTAACTTATATTAACTTTAATATTGCAAATATCAAAAATGCTTATCTATATGTATAATTTATCTATCATTTATATTTAACCCTACAAATTAGTTACATTCATTTTCTGTTTATTTGAAGAATTATTTTAAAAATATTTTCAGTTTAAATATAAGCATTTCATCTTTCTTGGTCTTACGTTCTTGTGTCTTCTTTTCCAGTCAATATTTCAGTGTAATTTTAGTTACCTTTGTGTGCTTGGTGATCTCCTTATTTCCTAGGAAATACACTATTTTTCATGATTTTTTTTTTCATTTTTGACATAGTTGGACTTTGACTTTTCTATTACAAATTATAATTTTTAAAATTAATTAATTAACTATGTTTAGAGAGCAAATGATGGTTATTTTATTTAGAGGCAATTTTCACTCACAAAACTGTGATGTGAATTAAGATGAATATGCTGGATCCTTTGCTTCTTCCTACTGTGTGACCTAAGAGATGTGTTCATTGACTCATCATGAATCCATTGACCAAACTTTATTAGGCACCTAAAATATACATGTTGATAAACTTTTGTACTAAAAATTCATTTGCAAAATATTCATGTGATAAACTTTGTTTTCTGTATGTTTGTTTGTCTTTTTTTTTTTTTTTTTTTTTTTTTTTTTT
>NW_004955426.1:12823189-12827861 GCF_000276665.1 Chinchilla lanigera
GACCTTGCGCTTGCCAGGCAGGCGCTTTGCTGCTGAGCTAAATCCCCAGCCCCTTGTTTGTCTTTTTGAGACAGACTCGCTATGCAGTTCAGGCTGGCCTTGAGCTCACTTTGTAGCCCAGGCTGGTCTCAAACTCACAATGATCCTTCCACCTCAGTCTCCTAAGTGCTGGGATTACAGGAGTGCACCACAACGCTTGGTCTCATGTGATAAACTTTGAAATGCCGAGGTGGAAGAGAAAATATGTCTTGATGTTGAGTAGCAGAAAGCGACATGGCAAGATAGTTGACAGAGAGATTCCCAAATGGATCTCCTATTCCAGGTTTTAAGAATTCAATCACATTTAATTCGCAATACAGATATTGTTTAGGTCTAGGTGGTTCAGAATGTTGAAGTTCTTTTAGCTAAATTAACTCATTCTTTTATCTTTCTATCTTTAGTAAAAATTTTATAATTTAAATTTATCTTCCAATCTTTAAGGTCTTATGTAGATGATTTTTTGCTTGATATACCTTTTTCAATTATTTAATCTATATCTGTTTTATAATCTAAAATGTATTTCCTATCATTAGGTCATTAAAATGGTCTTAAAAATTCTGTCTTCTTATCTGATTGTTTAATCCATTCATATTTATTGTTATTGATACAATTGGTATCAATTTCTGTAATTTTAATTTTTGTTCTGTGTTTTATAACTTTTTTGTTTTACACTTCCTTATTCCTCTCTTTTTGCAATGAACAGTTTGTTATGTTGCTTTAATTTCATTAATACTTTTCCTGTAATGTTTGAACTATGTATTTGTCTATGGTTTTACTTGCTCTAAGATTTAATATACATATTTATATATATGTATGTATATATATATCACTTTTTGCCATGAGCATTGTAAATTTTGTATAACAGATAATTGCCATTGTAGTTGCTGTCTTCTAAGGCTTGTTCTCTTTGTCATACTGACTGTTTCAGGGAGTGGACAGATTTAAACCCTCTCCTCATACACAGTGTTAATCCTCTGCTCCTCATGGAGACATAATTTTGGTAGAAGGTGTTTCTCCAAAGTGAAAATAGTCTTTTATGTCTCTTCTCCAACCCTTCTCTGATCATACCTAGCTATTAAACTACTGTAATTTAAGATTGATTATTTTTTCCTCAATTTCCACAGGAATTCATAGTCTGTAACCTAATTCAATCAAATTTTGATTCTAAAGTCCTTTGAACTTGCCAACAGCTGAAAATATATATATGAAGACACATCTCAGTATATTATATTCCTGGACGATAATAAAATCATAGTTTTCAAAGACAGATGAACAGAGCTAAAATATTCCTTTGACCCATTTTTGGCTGACAGAATTTTAATTTTTTTTCTAAATTTTTAATTCTAGTCTGAAAAATATTCACAAAGTAGAAATGTATCAAAATTTGATACGGTGTGCCAAAAATATTCAATCAACTATAAATGACTTAGATATTTTCAATAAAAGGATATACACATTTGATTTAAAATTTCACTGATAGCCACATGAGACTAAAGATATTCTGCATATTTCTTATAGAAATCAACTTGATCAAACAAATACAGTTAAAATAAAAAGAAATGGGTAATGTATGGATCATAATAGTCCATGTAAGAATTGGCAATTTGCATTAGGTATTGAAAGAAGAATGCTTCTACTTCCCAGACTCCATGGAGAAGTTACTTTGACTCAGCACTATAATATAGACTCAATTTTCATGTTTGCAGGTAATTATCTTAAATTGTTCATGAAACAGATCTTGCTAAGGATGACTGTTTCTTATTACTGACTGGTAACTCAAACGGCTGGATGATCAAGTAGGGCACTTACTTGTTTATTAACTGTGATCGCTGTTAAAAATAAATTTAATTTCTAGATGAATAAGATATTTGTGGTCAAGTCTTAACTGTACATATTTGATCAACCTGGAATTCAGGAAAATGCTGTTGGTACCTTTCTTATGCACTAGTATAGACAGACTGAAACTCAAAATATAAATTTGTACTTGAGGAATTACAAATTTATAATTTAAATAAATACCTGCTATCACATTTTGATGTGGAAGGACATTCCTCTTAAGGTACTGTTGTATCTGAAATGGTGTAGAGTATGAACTATTACACTATTTTTTACACTAGACTACTGAATTATGGGAAATATATTTTCCTTTTTTGTGAAACCTGTTACATTTTATTTATTAAAGATGAACAGCTTCTGAATAGAGCCAAATGTAACTTTTCCTTATATTCATAGACCCACTCA
The DNA here is from genome assembly GCF_000276665.1 of Chinchilla lanigera. Taxonomy (NCBI): domain Eukaryota; kingdom Metazoa; phylum Chordata; class Mammalia; order Rodentia; family Chinchillidae; genus Chinchilla; species Chinchilla lanigera. The sequence goes on from NW_004955426.1 coordinate 12,825,470, forward strand.
GTGTTGGTTTTCTAAGCACCAAACCCACACAGAGCAACATCAAGGGCTCTAAGGAAATGAAAGAATAGAATAGGCTTAACCTGTTGCTGAGTTTTCCTAGGAGACTTTAAACCCACAGAAATGAGGAAATATACAAATTAAAAATGTCCACAAACAAAATGTATGTACCTGTAAACTATTATATTTGTAGTAGAATAAATCATGCAATTACTTATTTGCTATTACATAGAAATATTTCTTTGAACATCTTCCCAGATAGCTTAGAATCATTATGATCCTTAATTTTCTGACCATGTCTCTTGAGGGAAATAAGCAAATTTATTTTATGGTATTTTTAGAATTTTTCCCAGAATATTAAAATAGGAAAATATTTATAAATTATCTTTCATTATTTATAAATTGAATAGATATATTGGTTGAAAAAGTAGAAATAATTCTACTTTAAAGGCCTGGAAATTCTATTTCATATAAGAGAATGCAAAATAAAATGATGTTTTCTGAAATCTTTTTACTTCTTGAGACAGGAATACAAATTAAATTCTTAAGGAGATATGAGAGTTGGCTTCTGTCTAAATATTTACTTTATGATATCTAACCTAATCTATTTTTTCTAACACATCACAGTATCACAGGTATTCTGATATTTATTTATTTATTTTTTTTTTTTTGGTTTTGGTTTTTCTCCGGTACCGGGAACCGAACTCACGACCTTGCGCTTGCCAGGCAGGCGCTTTGCCGCTGAGCTAAATCCCCAGCCCCAGGTATTCTGATAAACATAGTATGTGCATTTTAATGCTTTTACGTGAAAGATTTTAAAAATACTAGACTAGATAGCATACTGGTTTACTTTATGCAAGAAGTTCTTCTACATTTCAACATACAGTATCCATGTTGCTCCTCATAAAGATCCAGAAAGCAATACTTTAAGACTAATTTAAGACTACATATATACAAAGGTGGAAACTATTTGCTTGATATATTTCAAAACACTAAAGAAACAGTAAACACGGACATGTTTTGTTTTTACATAAAATGTTACTTATAACAGAAATCATGAATTATTTACCAGTACAGGAGTCACTGGCAACAGAATAAACAGAATTGATGATGACCTCCAGCTCATTCGACTGCAGAGAAAGGGATTCTCTCATTAGGTTTACTCTGGAGAATAGAAGAAGGCTTTGTTTCATGAGAAAGTCACGGCTGTTTCCTCTTTCCGTTTCTCACACCAGAGCATAGAAAGCACATTTCTACATTGTACTCCCTCTAAGCATAATGAAAAATAGTTACAAATGGCTGTCATCTAAATTCTTTGTTAAGTGGATCTGAATATGATCTTGTCGTGGCACACATTACTTCGAAATTTTCAGGTAAGATTTGTGTTCAAAGGAAATGTTAGGTGACTGCTGAGACAACTTTGCCATTGTTAATATATCTTTGGGAACCTTTTCACTGGCTGTGGGGAAAAAGCGAATTTTCTGAAATTATTTCTAACATCAGTACAATAAAACATTTTCATTCTATGTATCAATGTTTTTTTATTTTTTTATTTATTTTAAAAAACAAAAGAAGGAAAATATATTAAGAAACAGACATCCATTTACAAAATAGCATAAGAACAATACAAGCAAAACAGAGTTACAGACAAAGTTATAGGAAATTAACAGTGGTTGTTGTATTGCTTATTGATATCTTCAAAGTGGTTTCTCAGGAAAACAAATAGAGCTATACAGGATTGATCAAACAAGTAATCATTAACTTTTCTTTTCTGTAGAGCAATAGAAGGCAATAGTACAACTATGATGACTATCCTGTATGTACATACTTACATAATTTCCCCTTCTTTCCCTTCTGTTTTCCCGACATGCCAGTTGCCATTTACTTTTGTGCATTTTCCTTTCATTTCATAGTTTCTATTCTATGTATCAATGATTTTGAGAGAGATTGTTTTGATAATATATGACAATATTTTTTAGAATTTTAGGTGATCACACAAAGCAAATTTTGATTATGAATTATTGTTAGGTATTTTTGAGGAAAATTCAAAGGTTTATGCAAAATTAATAAATATCAATGCTTTTCAGTATCCATGCATATTGTATCCCTCTAAATGATTGCTCTGAAGTTGAGATGATGTTTTACATTACAATCATGTAAAAAAGTAATTCTGGGTGCACAAAGTTGTGTAATAACACCTTAGTCTAATTTCTCTCCTAGTTTTTCACAAATTAAAATAGCTGGAAAGTAAGAATTTAATATTTCCTGGGCATACATTGAAAGATTCCCTGGAAATATAGCAGCAGGTATACTCTCTCTCTCTCTTTCTCTCTCTCTCTCTCTCTCTTTCTCTCTCTCTCTCTTTCTCTCTCTCTCTCTCTCTCTTTCTCTCTCT
>NW_004955426.1:12827961-12830727 GCF_000276665.1 Chinchilla lanigera
TCTCTCTCTCTTTCTCTCTCTCTCTCTTTCTCTCTCTCTCTCTCTTTCTCTCTCTCTCTCTCTCTCTGGATTCAACAAGTCAATTATTGTTTATAAAAATGGTTCTACACAGAAAAATGTGACTTTCATTACAGATATTGGGTAATAGCTACAAAAATAAGCTGATTAGCATTGGGGAAAAGAAAGCAGAGAAATAAAACGTCATAGAAAAGTTAAGAACATTTTCATATTTCATCAGCACATTTAAAATATACATAATATAATTTTTAATCATATGCAACACCACCACTCAATTATATGCAAAATTATTTCTCAGTAAAATGTTTTGATCAACTCTTTACACATGTACATTCACATATGTTTACACATTTAATATTATTCTGATAAGAAAAATATATGAAGTGTAAAATTAAGTATGTACTTCTCAAATGAATATGGTAAATAAAAGTTCACATAGCAAATTGTCAAATGAGATTTTTCTTAGCCCCTTCAATACAAGAATTTCTATTTGTGTGCTTACCTGGAATCCTAGAATACATAAGATTTTCTTCAATTCCTTCTTTCTCATTAATGGACAAAATATGAGTTCCACTTTACTCATAGTTTAATACAAACTATTTTTTACAATGTCCAAGTGGTAAAGGTTTGTGCTTTACTTTTTCTTCTTTTCCTATTCCTTTTTAGAAGCCATCAGGATCATGATTACAGTGGGTCATAGAAGAAGTAAAGAATGTAAACAAAAGAAATTTTCTGCTTCAAAGGAATTCAGTGACCTTAGGAGAGATTTGTGTTTGAATGAGAAAATACTAGCTTTCAAGAAAATACAGGATCAAAAATTGCGTTTAGTTTGGATTAAATTTTCTAATACTTCTAAACAAAAGATTGATTATTCTGCCAGCTGACAGAGATGAGGAAACCTCAGTCGACCTGCGATAGTGATCTTCCAGAATGAGAAACATAAACTTATTTAGTGAGTTTTCTACACTAAATTTCTGCTACAGAAAAGTCAGTGAAAGATTTTGCAAAGTGAACAAAATCAATTTAGAATCCAAAAATTCCTGTTCTGTAAACTAAATTAATACATTTTTGTTTTCCTCAGAAATCCATTCTTCAAAAAAATACCTAATTCTTTTCCATTTTTTAAAATTGTCAAGACTTTTACTTTTTTCATTTAGTGTACTTCTCGAAGTGTGTGCGAGGAGTGAATATGACTGATCTACATAAATTGTGCATATTTAAAACACACACCTTGATAATTTAAAAAAGAAAGGCACACATATGAAACCAGCATTATAAACAAAAATGAACGTAATCATCACTTCAGTGTCTGTCGTTCTATTATTTTGTAAGAACAATTAACAAAAACTATAACATTTTAATGCATTTTTTATATAGTGCAACATAATTAACAACCTCCACTACACGTACACTAGATCAGAAGGAAGTAATTTTTTTCTGTTCAAAAAGAACTTCTGTGCTCTTTGACTAATGCCATGATGATTACCTGGCCTTTCAGCTTCCTATTCAGTGCTTCAATGAATGGGATTAATTTAGATTCCTAATACAAGTGGTGCCCTGTAGTATTTATTCTTCTGTGGTTGGCTTTTTTGCCTCATCATGAAGTCTTTCAGACTCTTCCATGTTTTAGTCAATGTTGGGTTTCCTTTTTTTTTTTTTTTTTTTTTTTTCCCGTCTTTTTGAGGCAGGGTCTCGCTAAACAGTTCAGGCTGGCCTCGAGCTCCCTTTGTAGCTCAGGCGCCTGTGGAACTTGTGATGATCCTCCTGCCTCAGCCTCCTAAATGCTAGGATTACAGGCATGTACCACCACGCCCGGCTTGGGGTGTCCTTTTGGAAAGCTGACTATGGCTGCCTTGTTTATAAAAAAACCCAAGCACATGCTCTTTATCCACTTATCTGCTGGCATTCATTTAGGTGATTTCCATACCTTTGTGATTTTACATGGTGCTGCATTGAGCTTCAGAGTGCAAATATTCTTCCAACTCCTGATGTCAATTATTTTATGTATAAACATGAAAGTAGGACTGCTGGAACATATGTAGTTCAGTATTTAATTTTTTGGATGAAGCTCCACTTTTTTTTTTTCCAAGAGTGAAAAATTAGAGCACTTATTTATGTTCTTACAACTATGCAAGTTATTTTCTCCACATCCTTACTGTAACCTGTTATTTTATTTGTAATGTTCACCTACAAATTTATGTGTTTTTCTCTTTGTGGCTGTGATTTGCATTCACCTGGTTTGTGGTGACTTAAATTTAAATATCTATAGGCCACTTCTATGTTTCTAGAAAATGTCCATTTAGTACTTTGACTTTTTTATTCCCCTATAGTTTATTGTTTTGGGAGGTTTTGTTTGTGAGCCTGTTTAATTTTTATGGTTCTTTTGACATTTTATTTTTGCCTATATTGTTTTGTTAGAATTTTTCTATTAAGTTGTATGACTTTCTTATGGATTTTGGGTAACACTTAACCACACATATGATGCCCTAATATTTTCTAGTATTACTCTTGTTATCTTTCACTTTCTGTTTTGTTTGATGTGCAGTTACTCTTAATTGCACTATTGATGTAGCACTATTATATATATTCTTTGATTTTCCTGCTTGAATTTATAACCAAGAAATCATTACTAAAGTCAACATTAAGAACATTTTTCACTGTATGTTTTTCCAGAAATTTATGGAATTGAGCCTTATATTCACACCTTTTATGCATATGAATTGCTTTTTGAATTCTTTTTTTTTTTTT
>NW_004955426.1:12830827-12841614 GCF_000276665.1 Chinchilla lanigera
TTTTTTTTTGGTTTTTCTCCGGTACCGGGAACCGAACTCATGACCTTGCGCTTGCCAGGCAGGCGCTTTGCCGCTGAGCTAAATCCCCAGCCCCTTGCTTTTCGAATTCTTAATAGAGAGGTCCCATTTATTTTTTTCCTTTGGCCTGATGGTATCCTGTCTTCTCAACATTTTTAATGGAGGAGATTATAATTTCTACATGGAGTGTACTTGTGTCTCTTGTGAAATACTAGTTTACAGTAAAGGTTGGGTTTAATTCTGAGTTATTATATTCTATTAATTAACATCACTTTTATGCTGTTGCCATACTATATTGATTTCTATGTTTTTGTCTTAAGGTTAGGAAGTACCATGCCTGCTGTTTTATCACTTTTCTAAATTTCTTTCAAAATGTACAGTATTTTGTAATTTGACAAGCATTTTTGAGCAGTTTTATCTATTTTGGTAAAAATGAACATGTGATTATGATAATAATTACATTATATTTAAGGATCTCTTTAGAGTTTACGGACATTTTGATAATATTGATTGTTTTAATCTATGAACATGTAATGTCTTTCCATATATTTGATTCTTTCTTAATGTTTTTAAATTAATGACCTGTAATTTTCAGTAACAAGTTTAGCTCTTTGAAATTTTCATATTCACAAATTTTAATAATAAAATAATAAAGTTTGTATAAAAAAAATCAAATCACATATGTCCTGTTTGAAATGAACTAGACAGAAATTTTATGGTCAAGGTCTGCTACTTGCAAATTTATAGACTTAATTCTTAATATTCTATTTTCTCTTAATTTTTATTGAGCATTCTTAGGGAAAGTTAATATTATATCAAAATGACAAATTGTTTACTCCTGAGTGTCTTATTTAAGGATCTATTACATTTTTGTTAGGTGTTACAAAAGTACTTTGAAAGGAAAAATCTATAAATGATATTGTTTTTATTCCATGAAGGCTATAAAATCATAATTGAACTTGATATTTAAAATCATCAGTAAATTTAAATATGATTCTAATAATGAGGACAGTTCTAAAGGATCATGTTATTTTAAATTGCTTTCAATTTTAAAAGCAAAAGTAGGTGCTTCAATAGTAAACATTTATATGTAAATGATGTGACCATGAAGAATTTCTTCCATGGAATGGTTGCAATGTCAAGAGATTTGACATCTTGAATTTATTGTAACGTTTTACTACCTAGAACTTTATGGGGGTTACTCTGCATTAAATTCTCTGTTAATCTCCTGGGGTTCATTGTAGGTTAATATTTTTCCAACAATCACATTACCATTTTTCTAGAAGTACAACATTCTGTAAATTAACTACAGTCAACCAATACTTCTTGTTTATTAATGTTCATTATCTCTTTGCAAACAGAAAGTTTTAGAAATTGAGTGAATCCATGCAACAATTAACCTGTAGTGTGCGTATGCAGGAAGGCATGGTACACTGAACCTAGCCGCAGACTTCTTAGCTCTGACCCCAGCATCCCCCATCTTCTCACGTCAGCCTGTCTCCAGCGGCTGGGATTCCTGTATGCACCAGTATGTTCAACTGCAGTAGTCAAGATTTTATCCTCTGGGAATCTTCTAATTGCAGTAACTACCACTGCTGGACTGACTATGGTGTTATAAAAATATAAGTTGTGTGAAACCTGAAAAGTTAAAGTAATATTCAACAGGTTTTGTCCAGATTCAATGTTGTTTTATTCTCTGTGCATTCTATTATGTGAATTGCAAGTGCGTTAACATTCTATCTTATTATGTTTATCTTTAAAGTATGATTGACTTTTCTGTTAAGCTATTAATGTTTTTATCCATTGTGAAGTTATACAATCTCAAATTTGTTCCATCATTGTATCAAATAAGCAAGTTTATATCAGCCCTAATTAATTTTCCATATAGGTTCCAGATGCACTGCCTATATCTAAGTAGAAAAAAGAAAAGTTCTTATTTTTTCATGAGCATGCACGTGCATATGTATTCTTTGTAATTCAAAGAAAAAACAATTATTTGGAAAACAAATAGTACATATAGCATGTTGCAGTAGCTTTTCTCTCACATTGAAGATTTCTGCTAATGCTTTTCATATTAGGTTCAGACTTGTAGCAACAAGCATGCTTTCTGGTGGATTGTCAATATTTTTAGAAATAAAAAATGTCAAGAAAAAGGCAGAGGTTAACCACATACACTTTAAATATATGGCTTTGAGGAAAAAGGAGCTTACTCTATATTATAAACATCGCTTGCGAAAGTTATTTCCTTGCGAGTCCTTTAAAAGCCGAACAAGTACACACGCTTTAGCTGCAGACATAAAGCACTCATATCAAGAAGACATGATGCACATTTCTGTGGCTATTTATACATTTTTCCAATTACATTTTCTCTTTATAGACTAAAAATTTTTCTGCTTTTCAAAGGATCTCAGATTGAGGTTGATTTTCTTCCAGAATGAGTGTTTAAGAAAGATATATGTATTGTTACTTTATGGGTTACATATTAATAGACAATAAATACATAAAAATAATTACAAATTTTTAAAATATCTTCAGAAAAGATGCAACTATGGGCAGAAAAGTGTTGCCACTAATTTCACTTCACCTATCTGAAATCAACCTTGTTAAGCAACCAAAGATCTGAGTGACATTAGTTATTATTTAAAATATTTAATGTAATAAAATTTATTTAGTACATTTCAGGTTTTTAAAGTATCAGATGTGTTATTATACATGAAGACTGAGGTTCCAGGTGATACTCCATCCTGAAATATATAATTTATGCCTACAATAGTTTATTAGCATTTTATGTTAAACTTAATTTTACATAAGCAAATGTATATGCATATTCTGGAAAATGATTCATAGAATTGAAATATATATACTATCACTCTTGTATATAATTATTGGTATATTATATGCCATGATATAAGTTACAGTAGAAAACCCACGTGGTATAGCTATCGAAGAACGTGCCTGAAGTCCCAGCACTGTGGGTGGGACTGTGAACTAACAAAATCATGAGTTTGAGATGAGCCTGTACAATTCAGACAATTAGGGACACCTTGTCTCTAAGTAGACTGATAGGTAGATAGATGATACATAGAGAGATATATAGATAGATAAATAAATAGTGCAAGAGTGTAGCTCAGAGTGAATCCTAAATTCAACCCCCATTAACCCTCCCCAACAAGATCATATGTTTCAATAATATATTCTTGCCGAAAATAAATATAAATTGTACCACCTCAAATAAAAGAATACCTGGTAATTTTTGAAATTTTAAAATAAATTTTCAGATTCTTCTTTCTTCTTAATATTAATTCATGATACTTACTGTTATACTTTTTAGTTGTATCCACAATTTTGATACATTTAAGCAGTTGAATATTTGCATGTATAATCATTAATAAAATTAAAGTTCAAATTCTAAAGGTAATTGTGTTTATATGAAAAAAATAATGTCATTATAGTCTAATGTTTTGGCCTATTATTTTCACACCTTGAAAGGTGAAATCAGGGGAAATGAAATAGATTAGTTCGCATACTAGCAATTTTCAGAGACATATTTGGAAATAGGGCACTGGATATTTGTATTGATAACTTGAAAAATATTTACATAAAACTTCCTTATGACTTAGAAACACTTTCAGAATGTGAAAAACATTTTAAAACATTCTTTAAAAGGAGTTGATTACAAAACAACTAGCAACATAAAGTACTAATTAATCATGTAGTCATTTGTTTTCTTTTGTTTTTTCTTGAATTGAACTCATGACCTTCTGCTTGCCAGGCAGGTTCTTGTACTGCTGAGCTGCATCTCAAGCTCTTGGTCATGTAGTAATTAAAGCTCTTAAACTATCTCTGTATGAACTAAAATTGACTAACTTTGACATGTAAAATTGTATGATGTTTGCTTCAAAATTTTAATAATGTCTTAATGAGTTTATTTTTATTTTAGTCATCTAAATAATTAGCAGGAACTGGCTCACATTTCATCTCACTTCTTATAAATTTCATCAGTAAAAACTGAAGTAAATAAAAGCATATTCTTATAACTGATATTATCTTGTCCATCGTCACCTTACACATCATTCAGAGAAGCCCAGTTGTTTAGTGAGACGCATCTCCATTACCTTTTTCTGTACTTTAACTATGACAGATTCGCTTTGCTTTGGTAAAGTATTAGTTTACCCAAAGAAGATATCAATAATTCAAGTTGGTAATTAAATTTAATTACAGTGATAAAACACATACATATTTGGACTCAATACACTATTTCATCAAGTATTTATTTTATAATTCATGCATAATTAAATATGCAAAGTAAATTTCTTGTGATGCTATAGTGTTATAAGAACAAATAAAGTAAGACAGAAGTGCTGTGGATTTCTATAAGTATACATTAAATACAGAATTGATAAAAACAAAAATATCAACTGTGTCTTTCATTATGTATTAATGCCAATTAAATGAGTTACTAATTTTCCTTATTTGTATCTTTTACACATTAATTTATGATTCAATCATTTTTTTAGTGATAATAGTTTTTATGCATCACAACACTACTGAATTTGTAGGACCCAATATAAAAATTACTGTGCAAATGTTTTGGTTCCAAATTTGTTAAGAATTTTATGAATGTGACAGATAAAGCATTAAAGTAAAAATGGAGTTTATGTAAACCTAGAGAACAATCAATCATAGTCCTGAAAATATATCAAGACTCACATCATATTTGTACAATGTACTCAGAAACTGGGAAAGAAAGAAAAATTTTGTATTTATTATATCGAGCTACTGCCACATTGATACTAATGTCACAGAGTAAAATATAAATGAAAATATTACTTCTGAATATAGACTCCTAATCTTTATTAAAATATCAGTAGTTGGACCTCTGTAATAGATCATTACTATTAAAATATCAAGCTCTATATCCTATCATATTAAAAGGATAAGGAAGATAAGTCACATGACTACATTAATGAACACAAAAGTTGATAAAATCTGACACATGCTGATGAACAACTGTATTAAAGGATATTAACAAAAAAATTTAAGATCACATTAAAGAGAAACTAGATTTTTTATTCAAGGAGAATAAAAAATGAAGTTGATTAATTATGTGATTCCTTAAAACAGTTCTGGCAATTTTAGCTAAAGCAACAAGCAGATGTATCATATTTACTGTTCATAACGTAAAAATGATCTGTCATCTCCCTGAAAACTGTCTGTCTTGGTTACTTTTCTTTCATTGCTGAAACAAAATACCCAAAGCCAAAAATGAAGGAAGGAAAGGTTTATTTTTGCTAACAGTTTGTGGAGGTTTCATCCCATATTTGGCTGGCTCCAAGGCAGAGTGGCACATGGCAGAGGGCAAAAGTTCATGGCTGCAGAACAGCAAAACAACAGGAGCACAGGGGGATGTGGCAAGCCTCTTTCCCTCCCTTACGTTGTAAACAGGCTACCCCCACCTAAGGGGCACTTAGCTCTCACATGACCTCCATGCCCTCCTCTTCCACAGGCTCAGGATGAATACAAAGCAAGCACCCTGGTTCCCTGTTGAGTCACTCTAGACTCCCCAAGTTGACACAGTATATCAACCATAACACCGTCCTTATTTACACGTGACAGGATCGTCCACATAGTAAACTCTAAGGAATTAACAGACAGATTATTTCTAACTACTATAAATATGATTTGGTTTAGCAATGTGTCTGGGCATAAAAAATACATAATATATAATTGTAGTTGTGCAAAACAACAGGTGAAGGACAGAATTTAAAATAGAACACTATTTTAATTCGTCAGAAGATTGTCACATAGATAAAATCTAACACAATGTGTACAAGACCTCTAGCCTTCAAAAGACAAAGTACTAGAAAGAAAGTACTTTGAAAGAAAACAAATATTGATGAATATCAATAAGTGGTGCAAGCACCTGCCTGGCAAGCTCAAGGTCCTGAGTTTGATTCCCGGTACACACACAAAAAAAGAAAACATATATTGGTGAATAAATTAAGAAACACAGAGCTCATATATTGAGAAATTAAAAAAATTAGTGATGTGAATTCTTTCCAGTTGAAATGTCAGTTTAATGAAATTTATACCAAAATCAAAGAAAGATTCTTTATGGATATTGACAATATTATTTTAACATAATGTAGTATAAAGGATAAAAACAAAAATAATAACAACTTTGGAAAACAATAATAAAATGAGCAGGAGCATTTTATTCTAATTATCTTCATTATATAGATAGGATTATCAAAATTGTGTATTATTGATGAGGCATGCCTTCATGAAAAGGAGAAAAATAATCCATAAAGAAATATGGACTATAAGTTTTACAACTTACACAAAAACTAACCTAAAATTTATCATGGACATCCATGTAGAGTTTAACATTATAAGATTTTTAGCACTCTACAAAAGGTCAGTATATCAGTACTCATGAAGGGAAAACTACCAGATTGGTTTCACCACAATTTTTTTTGTTTGTTTGTTTTTTTGTTTTTTTGTTTTTCTCCGGTACCGGGAACCGAACTCACGACCTTGCGCTTGCCATGCAGGCGCTTTTTGCCGCTGAGCTAAATCCCCAGCCCCTCACCACAATTTTTAAACACTGAAAAAAAATATTGCGGAAGTAAGACCAGGTAGGAGGTTGAAATGACAAGCTGTAGGTGAGGAGGAAATTTTCAAGTGTTTTATCTAACAAAATATCTATATTCTGTGCAAAGAACATTACATGCCACTAAAATTCCATATTATATAACTCAAAAAATTTTGAAGAGCTATTCATCAAAGATGATGTAGATGGGAAATAAGCCCATGAAAATGATGTTATCATTAGACATTAGGAAAGTACAACTTATAACCACAGGGGAGTTGCCCTGCACATCTATCAGATGTCTGAATAAGAAACAGTGTCAACACTAATTGCATTCAAGAATGCAAAATACTGTATCATTAGAATGTACAGGAAAATGCAAATGGTTAGCAAACTACAGTGCTTCTCACCAATGAAACAACTTGATAGATTATCACAAAACAGTGAACACTGAAGTTTATACAAATCTTTATACTCAAATGCTTAAAACATCTTTTATTTTTCATGCCTAAAACAAAATACCATCTGGATGTCCTTCAGTACACGAATGAAGCAGTCTCTGGTACAATGGAATTGTGTTCAGCAACAAAACAGGAATATACTAGTGATATACAGACAAGCTGGGATAAATGTCCAGAGAATGAAGCTGAGAAGAGAGAGAAAGAGAGAAGCGAGGGGGAGAGAAGGAAAGAAAGAAAGAAAGGAAGGAAGGAAGGAAGGAAGGAAGGAAGAAAGAAAGAAAGAAAGAAAGAAAGAAAAGAAAGAAAGAAAGAAAGGAAGGAAGGAAGGAAGGAAGAAGGAAAGAAAGAAGGAAAGAAAGAAAGAAAAAAAGAACCAATTTAAATGATACTTACCATATGCTTTCATTTGTATAACTTTTTTGAAAAGGCACAGTTTTATTTATTTATTTAGGGTTTTTGGTTTTTCTCTGGTACCAGAAACTGAACTCATGACTTTGCGCTTGCCGGGCAAGCGCTTTTGCAGCTGAGCTAAATCCCCAGCCCCTGAAAACGTACAATTTTAGAAGTGAAATATGCATTATTGCTTCCAGCCATTAGAGAAGACCTGGGTTGCACCACTTTGAGTTGGCAAATAATAGAGCAAGATAAGGGTCTCTGAAATGATAAAAAAATTGTGCCTTGATTGGATCAGTACTAATATGCTGGTTGTGATATTTTCTTGTAGAGTTACATGATTTTATCATTGAGCAAAGTATAAAAGGCAAAATGATTTCTCTGATATTTTTATTACTGCTTGTGATTCCAGAATTATCTTAATATATTTATTAATTTAAAAGAAAGCAAGTAATTTTACTTAGAGAAATGAAGTTGAAAATGAAACTATTAGTCAATAGTTTTCTAAGAGTGTACACTTACAATACTAGGCAAACAAGATTCTAAATTATATGAAGAAATCCTCAGTGTTAGATAACCTGTTAATATAATTTAATTTATGTGAGTAAATTATGATTCACAAGATTATTTCATATAGCCAAAAAGAATTACTTCCAGTATCTATTTCAATACAAACACACACACACACACACACACACACACACACACTCAAATATTTTTGAAAACAAAATGTAACTTTTAGTATTTTAGAAATAAAAATCATATTCTAAATTTAGGAGTTAGAAATCTTCAGCAAATATTTAGAAAAGAGAAAAGTGAAATGTAAGCAGTGACACTGTTATTGCCACTTTTTACTTGTGCCATAGTAAAAGTGACTCAACTTCTAATAATGTAAAATAAAATGGGAGTATAGCTATTTTATAAAATAAATAAATCTAGTATTATCAAAGATAATATGATTTTGTAGGAAAGAACCTATCACAGATATTGCTTAGAGAATTTACCAGACACTTCCACATACAGTACGACTATGTAATCTGCACTAGCAATGATCAATTCATGAACTAACAATGAGACAACATTCACAGTAGTATTGCTCACAGGTTTCAAGAAAATATTGAAGCAAATAAGCCAAAGAAGTCCTATACAAAGAAATATTAATAGTATAGATTGGAAATTTTAAATTTATCAGGGAGCAATTGTGTATATTTCAGGTATGTGAAACCTAAAATGACAAAGTTTACATTGACATGAATCAGTAATTCCGTACAATCTAAACAATATTCCACTGTACTATGAACTCAATAAACTTACACTAAAATTTGTAGTCTCTGAGTCTCCTTGAAAGCTTCTATCTATGAACCGATCATGGTGAGAAAATGTATTGCAATGTATGATGAGACAAATCAGGTTGCAAATACATAAGCTAATTTGCGAAGGAAGAAAACCAATATATTGCCTCAGATCGTTTATGTCAGTTAATCCAACAGCAAGGGAAATTGAATTCATGAGGAATGTGGCAGTGTGTGTGAAAACTGGCTGCGGAACTTTCATTGGCATTTAAAATACTTCCCTGAGCGAGTGTTGACTCCGAGGAACCTTAGGTTTTGCTACCAAGCTTAGCTTCTATAATAAAGGAATACATAACCTAAAGTAAAAGACGAATTAGGGCCGCATAATATTAGTAATGCAAACTTTTCATATTATACGTAATCGAGCAGGCATGCAGGAGACTCAAGAGATTTCCTCAGGGGCACTGAGCTCTGTTATAGCAGATTTACAGATGTGAGGTTCCATCTTCTTTCTCCGGATACAAATATTTCATTTTTAGTAGAAACACAATTATTTTACCTCACTTTCTTATTTTCATTTTTGCCTCTAATCCAAATAATTTGTTCTTAGCTTTGAAGAATATCAGATGCTAGGAATCTTTTTATCTGTGGACAGGTCTCTTGATATTGCTCCTATTAGTCTCTGCTCAATGCCAACAAATGATGAGACTCAATTATTTATTAGTTTCAGTGGATAATAGTCTTGGACAATTTCATTGGCAAAATAAAATGACATATTAATCATGATGTTTACTGAGGAGGAACATTTCAAGACTTCTAAATAAAAAGGTTAATTTTTCTTTTGCAATATTGGGAACTCAACACAAGGCTTTTGCAAAGAGCTTCATTCCCAGGACTTTTCATAGTTTGGTTGCTTTTCTCATTTAACAGCTTACACACATCAAATATATTTATGAATATTTGCATTGTTGTATATATAATCCATATATCAATAAAGTAATCTATTTTCCTAATGTTCTGTGAACAATTTGACTCTAATTCCTTACCTAGAAACGTGATATGCATATGTACTTGCAGTGAAGTGGGGTCCAGTTAGATGCCTTTCAGTGTGACGTGACCTACAAGGATGGATTCCCTCCGCTGCCCTTTCCTTCTCGCCTGCTTCCTGCCTCTGAGACATAAGCAGTTTTCAGGTGCAAAATGCTTTCCACAAGGTGGTTTCTAACTTAGATCCAGCTGAATATGATCTGATAAAGTGAGCCCGAGTCAACCTCTTCTTTAGCGTGTGGGTGTCAGATATTTTCTCTGGGTCACAAGGTAAGGAACTAACACATGAAGGGGAAGCATCAATGATTCCAGCTTGGATTTGTCTGGGACAAACATACTTTGTTGAAATAGTTTATAAATGCAACACTCATTTTGGGGGCTCTGATGTTAATTTAATGATGTTAGACTATTGAAATTGGTTCTCTCTCTTTCTGACATATACAAACCCTGTATGCATGCACACACACACACACACACACACACACAAACCACAATATCTTATGTTTCACCTTTATAAATAAATGTGGAAAACATCAAAGTATACACAGCGCATTTGGTTTTTTTCTTTCTTGGAAAAATGCAACCTGAAGAAAATACTATTTTGAGCTTCACAATATTTAAAAAGCTCCAGAATAGGAACTAAATTTTTTACTCAAGCATCTGGATGGAAGATACTTAAGTATTTGAAAGAAAATTTCAGTACTGAGAGTTTGTAACATTAGACAATCATGAAAAATAAAACCCTAATGGAAACAGAAATAATAAAATGTATCACACAGCTGAGAAAAGTTTGATATAAATAATTAGATGTTGAAAATAAATATTCATAATAATGTAATAGAATATTACAAAATGAGTAGAGGGTACAAATGAACATCAGCATCAAAATTAATTGGGAGCGGGGCTGGGGATTTAGCTCAGCGGCAAAAGCACCTGCCTGGCAGGCGCAAGGTCGTGAGTTCGGTTCCCGGTACCGGAGAAAAA
>NW_004955426.1:12841714-12845124 GCF_000276665.1 Chinchilla lanigera
AAAAAAAAAAAAAAAACAAAAAACAAAAAACAAAATTAATTGGGAGCAACGTAGTTGAAGGTAACAATATGTAACATAACAACCATTGTTAATTCATATTATTTTTTCTTGAAACCCTGTTTCACCTTAAATGTTCTTGCTTTGGTTTGTTTATGTTTGTGATGCTGGTATGCTGCTATTGTTCTTTCTTTTTTTTCTCTCATTTACTACTCTCTTTAAGATAAAATTTAAAAAATAATTGGGAAGAATATTCAGTAGAAAGTAAAGGTTTATTAAATGGAACTAAAATTAGAGCAAAAAACTGCTGGAATTTGTGTTATTAGATTGAAGTTACCAATAAAAAGCAAAATAGATGAAACAAAATGAAATATACCAGAACAATTTCCTGAGAAATATCAGGAACTAGTAATATCAGCTACAAGTAAGTGAAAATAACAATTGTATTCGACAAGGCACTGGTAGGTGAAATGAACAAAATTAATGAAGGAATGCCTGGATTGTTGAAATGAACTATACAGCTAACAGATGGATAAACTGAATGCACATATAAGGAAAAGCAAGTTAGTGAATAAAAGGAATGTCTTCTTAAATTATAGCAAATATCAATAAAATTGAAAGGGAGTTAAACATATTTATAATAATTATAAAGGACAATTAGGGCAGAAAATAAATATATTGTTGCACTTAAAGAGCTGACAGGACTGATATAAAAAGAACCTATGTAAAGCTAACCAAAAACCCAACCAAACTTTAAAATATATTTCATCAGTTTTAATATAAAAATATTAATATCAAGTGATAGCCACTGAAATTAGTACTATGTGAATTAAGTAGGCAGCTATCCTAGGCAAATGACTAGTAAAAATTTCTCTGATGCAATCTACAGGATGGATTTACATGTCTTTTTGTGTGTAATTGGAAGTGTGGTCTGGTATTACTGTTGGTTACTGTAAGAGAGTCAATCAGATGTTTCTAATATCACAAAATGAAACAAATTTAATTCTCAAAGCAAGAAAGTATATATCAAGAAGTTTTACAATTAATTTGTTACTGAAGTACTTAGATTAAAATTAGACATTATCATGTGTTCCTAAGGCCAGCAAATATAGCATCAACGAATGTCTCTTCAGAAAGACAAAAATACTTTGCATCATATTAAAAAGCCAGTAATTGATAATTCCATGGGTTAGTCATGATAAATTATTAGTTGCTGAGCGCTGGACATATTAACCTAAATAACTAAACTGAAAAGTTTGTGAAAAACATTGGCTATAAGTAAAATCTTCATTGTCAGTCACAAAATTACTGCAATAACAAGAAAGATCAAGAGTTAAAATAAGAGAAAGAGAGCAGATGCTAGAGAGATTGGCAGATTTTAAGAAGTCTAGAACTGTAGCACTGCTGATAAGAAGCACTCCCTGACACTTGATAAAGTACAGTAAGACTGACAGAATTTGCACAGCCAAGAAGCAGAGGAGAGGTGTGTAGTAGTCTATTTCCATTATGAAGAAAAATACCTGAAACTAATTTTTTAAGGAATCAACTCATTTTAGCTCATGGCTTTTGAGGCTAGAGGCTTAAGAATAAGCTGCATCATTGGACCAATTGCTGATGAGCATTTTAGAATAGATGGCTGTCACAAGGGAGAGCTTGAAAGGTGCTCAACTTGTTGTTAACATGATTGGATTGAGAGGTATGTTGGGATTAGAAAACTCATTTCCAGGGGTGTCTGTGTGCCATTACACAGATAGACCTAGAATAAGTTCCAGGAAGTTTACTAAAGTTTAATCAAAAAAGAATATTATCCATCACTAATTTTTATATGTATCTTACATAAATTAATAAAATTAGGAAACTGGTTAAAAGAGTTTTAAAAACATATTTGCTTTTATTTTCCTTATGTTTTACTTATCATAATAAAATTAATGATGAAGAAGAATAAAAGAGAGCCTGGGGTAGTGGTGCACACCTGTAAAACCAACACTCAGGAGTCTGAGGCAGAAGGATTGTTGTGAGTTTGAGGCCACTCTGAGCTACAAAATGATTCAAGACCAGCCTGAACTGCATAGTGAGACCCTGTCACAAGAAGACAAAAGAAAAAAAAAAAAAGAAGAAGAAGAGAAGAATGAAAATTAAAACTAGGTTGTACTAATAAAAATGCAAATCTATTAGATTTACATGTTACAACAAAATTGACGCAGTCATAATTGATGAATTAAAAAAAAAAAACCATCAAAGGGGGCTGGGGATTTAGCTCAGCAGCAAAAGCGCCTGCCTGGCAAGCGCAAGGTCGTGACTTCGGTTCCCGGTACCGGAGAAAAACCAAAAAAGAAAAAAAAACAAAAACAAAAAACCATCAAAATAACACCTGTTATCTCTCATGTGTGAAAATTAACAAGTGTTGACATGAATTAGGAAAATGAAACATAAAAGGCAGGAAGGCGGATGTAGTATGGAAAGTTGGACGCTGGATTCAGTCAGCACACTCTGTATTGAAATCTCCTACTCAATTTCGTGAACATGAAATAGTGGATGTTAGTAAAAACTAAAATTAAAAAAATGTCATTTCAGTCTTCTGTAAGCTCATTCTCATCGTAAAACAAAATTATCTGCAGTAAAGTTGAAATATTTGAAAATTACACAAACTTGATAACTTTTCCGTTTGTTATCTCATACACTGGTGTCAATCTGCTTCTGGTGATGGCAACATTAGAAAAGTGAACTTGCTGTTTACTTCAAAAAATGTTTATTCATGCTGTGCAATTATAAGCCTGATACACAAATATCAAAATCAACTGAAAATTATGTTCATATATTACATATAGAGAAAAATGATCCATGACATAAAGTAGAAAACCACAGGACATTAAATATAGAAATGCACATATCATAAAGTATATTAGAAATAGTAACCAGTGAAATTGCTCGGAAATGTAATATAACAACTGTTAATTCCTATCATTTTGTTTTGAAACCCGGTATCATTTTTATTTTTCTTGCTTTGTTTTGCGTTTCTTCATGCTGTTGTTATTTTGTTATTTTTTTTTATTCTCATAAAAAAAGAACTAGAAACCAAATATCTGTGCCCTTCAAACAATACAAATGTAATTAAAATATTTCAGATTAGTGAAAAATATAAATCATTCATATTTTGGGAGATTTATGGTGAACCTAACTGAAAGTTTTTCAGAAATATTGAACATGGAGGAAAAAATCTTCTAATATATGGTCTCATCTCATTTGCACTACAACCTGGAAAGGTAAGGATAAATTCGATGAAATGCAGGGCGATATATATTTTTCAAAAATTTCTAGTCAGTTTGACCCACTTTCATAAACCAATGGTAAATTTACCAGTTAAAATATATGTAAGTATGGAAAATATTTGCATGCTTCAACGAATTAAATTT
>NW_004955426.1:12845224-12859048 GCF_000276665.1 Chinchilla lanigera
AGGTATATGTTAGAGCTTCCTTTTTTTCTTTCTTTTTTTTCTTTTTTTTTTTTTGGTTTTTCTCTGGTACCAGGAACCGAACTCACGACCTTGCACTTGCCAGGCAGGCGCTTTGCCGCTGAGCTAAATCCCCAGCCCCAAGTAAATCCTATCTTGAAGAATAAGAAATAAATGTTTATTTTAAATACTCATGAAATGTGTATCTTTCTAATGGGGTCAAAATACCAAAACCAAATGAATTTTAAAATAAAATTATATATAATCACAGTGTCTCTAAAACAGTTCCTGGAAAAGTGATCAGAGATATCTGAAATCAAAGAATTTATACAGGTTATAATAATAAATTAGAGATCATATTCTGTAATAGTGTCAATAAAATTATAGAATCCAAGAACAAACCCAATGAAATTCACTAAATGTTATATGAAAATGATGAAATATTCTCCATTATGACTTTTAAAAGCAATGTAATTATGTCCTTGGATAGGAAAACAGTGTCATAGAGAAAACTATTACAGGATACTTTCTCTGGGTGGCTTTGGGCCAGTCCAGCTCTTCCAATACTCTTGCTTGTGGGTCTCAAAAATATCTCTAGCAGACATTGGGAATGCAATATATTATAAAAAGGAGGAAATAACTCCTAATTCCTAGGACCTGTTCATGTCCTTCCAAAGGTACAAAATCTTGTGTTAAGAGGAACTTTCTAAGAAAAGCCTGGGTTTGTCCCTTATCCCGGGAAGCAGCACACCTTCCGAAGTTTTGAGAGCTGATTCCTAAGACTCCTGAGATATTTGGCTCAGGCGGCCCTGCCCTTCTGTGACCCTCTTTATGGCACAAAGCACGTTCAGCCTCTCTCCACCTAGACAGCATTCCTGAGCCCTGTGGAATCAGGGATCAACATACCCATCGATAAATGATGAACCTACATTACATAGTATATGCTTAATTTGTTCTACTTCGCTGAACTCAGACATACAGGCAAGCAGTACACGGTGTACCTAAAAAAAGAAATAAAAAAACTCAGGGTGAAGTTGGCATAAGCTTAAAGACTCTTATTTCTGCTGGTGGGCATAGTGAGGACTTTGCAGTTATCCAGAAAGTAGGTGTTCCTTTCATAGGACTGAGAATTATTAAACCTAATTCACAAATACCTGAATATAACTTATATGTCTGCACAAAGAAACTAGAATTAGCTCCATGAAACTCATTGAGATATAGAGAGATATAGAAAAAAATCAGTCTTTCCACTTATACTCCATTACCCATTCTCAGTCTATGTTAGGAAACTCCAATAAGGAATCAAAGATTAAGAAATTATCTTTGAAGATAATGCTGGGGTTCTGAATAAGCACTGTTGAAAAAAGGAGGAATCATAGAGCACCATAACTATTTGTTTTGACTACATTTGACAGACAGACTAAACCAGCAGTAGTTCATCAAAGAAAGAAGTATCGTCTCCAAATCTAAGCAGCTCTGAGGTATTATTGCAACATCATGATTGGTATAAGCTTAAAATTTGTCTAGGTTTTCCTTAACAAAGAGATCCCATTTGAAGTTTTTTATTACAGATGACTATATTAGATCTGTATTTAATAAGCAAATTCCAGGTAGCTGCAAGGGAAAAGGGCAAATATTTGCCAAAATTTTCTTGCATTTTTCAAAGTTGCACTTCTAATTAATTTTATGCCTTTCAAGGAAAAAAGTGACTGCTAGATATATCTAGGGAACCTGCAGGACTGCCATTTTCATTCTGCAGCACCATGGACCACCTGCAAAGAGTTGTGGGTTTTGTTACTACAAAATAAATATTGTAGTGTGCAGTGAATAAATATTGGGATGCAGCAAGAAGACTCTATCAACTGCACAAGATAAAAGCAAGCAGGGTGATAAACAAATCCTACACATATGGATGAATGTTGCAATGGAAAAGTTGTCTCCCAACAGAATTCAGATGTTAACGCTACAATTCAAACTATCTCTGAGAAATGAGTATAGTAGAAATAGGGCTATTAAAGTGGTTTTAAAGTTAAAGGAAGCCATCAGTGTTCATAATCCAATATATATCCTGATAAAAATTCATACACATAAATGTCAGAGTTGTTCACACAAAGACCATGGGATGATAAAGCAAGAAGAGTTTCATGGAAAGATGGAGATAATCCCAGGAAGAGGAGATCAGCCAAAGAAGATGATGCAAGGCAAGAGGCCTCAGGGGGGAAAAAAAAAAAAGCAAACTTGTCAACACTTGGACTTCTTCCCCTTGGGCTATGAGAAAATATATCTCTGTTGTTTATGTCCTTCATTTTGCACTGCTTTTTTATATCACCTTTAGCAAGCTAATACAGATGTTTTATAGGCTCTGGAAGATAAATCAAAATTATTGAAAGGCCACAGAACAAGCTTGAATAGAGCAGTTCTACATTTTTAAAAACTGTTTTTTAATGTAACTAAAAACTCAAGCTTTTCAATATAAGTTATGATTGATGATTTTGATTGAGAAAGAGTATATGCATAAATTTAATAGCTGACTAATACTACAAATGAAGATGAAAAAGATAAGCTGAAAGATGTTGAGAATATTAATGATAAAGCCAAGTTTCTTAAGAAATACATAAAAACATAGATTGAAAACTCTGGCTGTAAAACAGTAAATTAAACTGAATAATTCACAATCAAAAACTTAGTGGTGTGTCAGCTTTCTCTTACGTGGTTTTCATTATTTCTTGGAGTTCTGATTTCTTTCCTTTGTGGATATAAGTAATCATCCAAATAGTATATTTTCAAAAGTATTTAATATATAACCACTTTCCTTGTTGGGTGAAATTCACTATCTCAGAAAGAAGGTGTTAATGTACAAAATCAGATATCACTGACCACAAATATAGCATTAGTGCACAGTGCTCCTTCAATGATTAAAATCGTGAGAAAGACCATTGAGTTTTGTTTATTTTTATGGTCCTCATCATATGTCAGTATCTGGCGTATTAAAAACTCCAGATGCACAAATGGGATTTAAAACAAAACAGGAGAATAGGTAGCAACAATTAGTAAATGCATACAATAACATTCAATCTCTGCTATTGAATAAAATACATCTTTCATGCATATATTTGGAAATACTTTTAAAATTAATGTTTAAAAAAGAAAACTTCATGTGTCGACCACCATGTGAAGGGAAGACTGAAATAATCAGAAGGTTGTCACATTACTGAAAACTTTATGGAGAAGACAGAATTGACAACATCTAAAATTGTCTGTATTAGCATATATTGACTAAGATAAATAAAAAACTGCATCTAATTTTTATGTAAGTTCAACATAAAAAAGAGAGAAAAAAACCTTAAATGATATATTTTGTCTCTGTTAGCAAGAAGTCTATATGTATAACTGTAGAGAAACATAATAATTGCAAGAAACAATAAAAATTTGAATAAATGGAATGAATTCCACTTTATGTATTTTAAAACGCCTAAGTAGATTATATTATTTTAACGGCTCTATTTGAAATGAAAATAGCTATATGTTATTTGGCTTTGAAAATTACCTCAAACTTGAAGCAGATGATACAAAATAATAAAAAGATAATCATAATTTGTTCATGAGATTGTAAGTACTATTTATCATAGTTAATTTTTCTTTTACAAAATGATCTTACTTCTAAAACTTATGTATTCAGAAATCTCCAAATGTTAAGAATTATAACAACCTTCAAATATTATATGACTATATGGAGGTATTTTGCTTTTTATTTTTTTCAGAAGGCAGAAAAATTACTGCATAAATTTTCATTTTGTCATTTTCAATGACCCATATAGAGCTATTAACATCATTTACAATCATCCTAATATCCTTTACAGTCTTCTAATTGTTATCTCCTTTGCTTTTTCATGTAGAATATTCATGTAATTTCTGTATCATAGATAATAGGCCAATAGGAAAATATAGTTTCTCATTTTTTCCTTGTATATTTTATGAAGAGGAGTTGTAAAAAGAAAATAAGTCAGTGAAAATGGAAAAAATATTACATACTCAAGGCAAGCATTTGGAACCTGCAATGGGGTGGACCAAGGCTTGTTTCCTAATTTATTCAAAAGTAGTAGCTATTTTGACATTTAGCATACACAGTTGGCAAATGTGCCAGTAATTACACCTTTTTAACCTAGTCTGATATGAAAAACAGTCAGCCAGACTAAACAAGATTGCTTATTAATTAGTATTATGTTTTGCTAAATGTAGACACTTTAAAGAGTTTTATTTGTAGAATGAAAAAAAAAAACAGTGAGCCATACACATCGTTTTTGTTGTTGTTGTAGATAAGATTTCTACTGTCTCTGCTTGTGCTTGGATATGGCTTGTCTGCCTGCAGGTTCCTGAGCTGAAAGGTTACCCTGCAATGCAATAGTAAGGATGTCTAAGTCCTAGAGTCATGTGGGAGGTGAGCGATGCCTATCTTGTGAGTTGGTGATGTCCTGCAAGAATAGACTAGATTTGCTCCTACAACTAAGCCTAGACTCTCGCTGGTCTCTTGCTTTCTCTCCCCTTTTATATTCTGACTGTGATGCACAGCAGAAGCCCTCATCCTATATTAGCACTGTGCTGTTTGGCTTTCCCATAAATCAGAATCCTGAGCCAACTAAAACGTTTTTAATCACCCAGTCTCGTGTGTTTCGTTACAGCATCACAATATGGACTATGTCTCTTTAACAGTGCTCTAGTCATCTATAACAATTCCTGTCCCATTCCAGGCTTGGAAAGATGTAATGCTCCCTGGAAATGTCTGGAGTATGTTTTCTACCATATAAGACATATTCTAGAGAATATTTAAGAATTTATGGAAATAAAATTTAATCAAATTATCAGAAAAATAGCAAAAGTAAAGCAATAGGGCAAGAGGTAACAGTCTAAGGACTATTAAAAATACTATACTATTAGGATAATAAAGTGGATGTGACTCTCATTTCCATGGTAAGGTTATCAGGAAAGTCGGCACAAGTGTTTGTGACCTGAAAAGGTTTCATAATAATTCTTATGTTTTACGAGGATATTCAACCCAAGAAAGCTCTATTTTACTTCCATCTGCAATTGATATTGTGGTTCTTAGGTTGATTAATAAATTAATATTAATGTCCATCCTTTTACAAATACATTTGTAAAATTTGAAGATTATTCTTATATGTTTAATTATCAAAGTGTCTTTCTTTAAAAAAAAAACTGTCTTTCTTTAAATGCAGTTAGCTGCTCAGAAGAATTCAAGGCAGAAGGAATAAAAATCAAATGCAATTTTAAAAGTCAAATAAAGGTACTAAAGCTTTAAATATGTTTTAAAACAAGAATTAGAATATCATATCATCTAAGAACCTGGCAAGTATTAAAAATGCTTTGATTTCCTGTTACATAAAAAGGAAAAAGTCCTTAAAGCTACAAGAGGATAAAATTCATTCCATGATAATTCCGGAGGACCAATGTTTTACTACCGTCTAAATTCATGTATCATAAGAGAAAATAGATAAGAGAAAGAAAGTTAACTTATATCTACCTAATAAATCTGGAAATGTCAAAAGAGTACTAGCTTTCTTGAAAGAATAAAAGCTAGCTTTTTCTACTAATTTGCCAGGAACAAGAAGAATTGAAATCGCAGTGAAAGCCATGTATTAGAATATCTACTGCCTCTTTGAATAAAATCAGTTGATGTTTCCTGAATCCAGTATTCTGCCAGATAATATATTTTTATTAGCTAATTGGATTCAAAGGAAATATCTTTGACTTCAGGTAGCTGATGTTAAAATCTGTGTTTTTCCAATTATAACACATAGCCTTGGTAGGTTTTCTAACTTGATGAGAAATTATATTTACTTGGAAAAGTAATAAAAATTATGTCCTTTATCTAATTTTAAAATTTAAAGATAAATGTATTACTTCTATTTGTGATGTTCATGTGAAATTCTACTTTAAAGACTTATAGAATTTTCATCAATAATAGTGACTCCATTATTATATGGTGATATTGATGAGGTATAGTTTTGCTTTTCTTGAAAATCATACTCTACTGGCTACCATCTTAATAATTAGGAATTAGGAAGAATATGAAATGATATTTTAGAAATTATGGTTATTAAAGTCACTTCATTTCTAATTATAGTTTGTTCTGGTAAATTCAAAGCTTTTTCCAACTCTGTTGTTTCTACCAATGAATCACTAAAAATAAAAGAATATATCAAGGCATTTCCTAGATATTTTCTCCAACTATAGTGTAGCTTCATTGTTTATCTCAGCAGCATATGTAAGGATAATATTTTTACCTCTACTTAGGTACAAGTTCATTTCAGAATTGACCCTTGTTTTGCAATTTTGAGTCAGAAGCTAGTGACAAATTTACATGTTGACAAGATTGAGAATAGGGGTATTAATTGATGAAATAAATTCATATCAAAAAGAGCTTAACAAAAATAGCATATTTAGAATTTATTGTGGGTAGTTTCTTTTCCCTTTCACAGTATCTATTTTACCGTTCAGATTATATTTACTCTTTCAGGGAGGAAGGACAATGCTTACACTTGTGAATCTGACTTATTTCACAAATGAGTATGGTCTCTTTTTGTATCCATTTACGTATAAAAGCCTCTAATTTATCTTTCTTTATAGTTGAGTAATACTCCATCCTATAAAAATTTTTCACACTTGAATTTGGTAATCACAATGACTGACCTGAAAACAACAATTTGCAGTATAAGAACCATTGTTGAACTCCTACCATCTTATATGGTGAAACTCTGCATCTTTTCCAATTTTTTTTTAATTACTTGTTACTCTCTGTGATTGTATGATCAGTCCTATATTCTTATGTCTGGCAGACTGAGCAACTTCTCTGAAGATAACAGTATGTGATATAGCAACCATTGTTAATTCCTATCAATTTTTTTTGAGGTCATGTATCATTTTTTGTGTTGTTTTGATTTTGTCTTCATCGTTGCTTTGCTAGTTCTTTTTTAATTTCTAAAATAAAAAAATGAATTTATTAAGTGAGCTTTACAGTATTTTCTGCCCTGAGGATATCTAAAAGTATAATTTATGAAGTAGACACTGAAATATGGAAAGAAGACTTAAACATTAGTTGAAAATTTCATAGTACTATAGAATTATACATTTTAGAAAGTAAAGTAAATTATTGTAGGTATCTTCAAGAAACACAGAGCAGTATTTTCTCAGCTCTATCACCCCATGGTTTGCCTGGGTTAGTTTTAAATAGCTAGAGCAGTGATTTTTCCTCTGCTCATCCTTAGGGATACTATTCTGTAGCCTAATTTTATCCACTGTTAAGAATTTTGGGTGAATCTTCACAATGCTTTTAATTGTTTCAGCAAAGTGTTGCCCACTTTTATTTTAAAAAGAAGTACTTTGGTAATCTTATGAGTGAAAACTCATACCTCATTTCACATTACAATTG
This sequence comes from Chinchilla lanigera, assembly GCF_000276665.1. NCBI lineage: Eukaryota > Metazoa > Chordata > Mammalia > Rodentia > Chinchillidae > Chinchilla > Chinchilla lanigera. The sequence continues at coordinate 12,852,669 of NW_004955426.1, forward strand.
CAGTTATTTTCACTCTGAGTACTGTATAGCTCCTGTAATTCCTCATATTATGATTTTGCAATTTTTAAATAGAATTATTGTCAGATATTTCATGAGGAGCAAAACTGGAAGGTGTAGAAGTTAATGGTGACTAAGAAAGAAAGATTCATTAAAAGGAAACACATATGTATGGATGTTTTTCAAAGATGGTGTTATTATTATATCTGTGAAGATATTACTAGTTTCATAATAACAGATTTCAGAATATTAACCAAGTCATTTTAGGAAGTCATCAGCATATGCCAGAAACCAAATGTGTATCTGTATGTGCTTTATAGAGTGCACATATATGCACAGAGACATAAATATGATATATCTCCAAAGTGTGTACACACTTCAGGGAAAGAAAAACTTGTATACATATTTTAATACTAAATTTATTGATTGAGACATCATGAGCTTAACAAAAATTATCTTTGGCCGCTACAAATCAAGAAGTGCTCAAAGTTGTGGCCATTGTCTTATTACTTCAGTGAACTGCTGCTTGGGTAACCCTGGTCATTAAGATCGCTGCACATGAATTTTCAAATTCTTCTCTGTGGGCCAACAGTGTAGGGCGATATTACATCCCCTAGGGTCCCTCAAATGAGGATAATACCAACTGTTCAAAAATCAATCATCATACTATTTTCTTTTCCTGAAGTGTGTAGATATTTTTTCTCTCTCTCTCCCTATCTCTCTCTCTCACTTTCTTTCATGTGTGTGTGCATATATACCATGTATGATGTGTATTTATATTTATAAACGTAAATCTCCACCTACTTATTTCTGAAACATTATAAAGATCATTGTCTTATAATCTATTCTGAGAGAATCAACCTAAAATTTAAGTTGGGATGACCATCACATAAACTGATAAAAAAATCACGTAAATAAAGAAAATCCCTCAGGCAGGATTTCAAGGGTGTAAAATAAAGGTGGAGCCCAGGGAATATCTGTAAGTAAACTAGTACCTAAGGGAAGGAAAACAGGAAGGAAACATAAAGATATCAAATGATACCACAATGTATGAAGTGGCATGAGATATGATAAATGGCAAATAAAAGATTTCTAATGCGAGGAAGTTCACAGAATCCAAGAACGTGTATCTGGGCTGGGAATGAGTTCAACGATGTCACATGGATTCCCAAAAGTCTATATGACTCGTATTTGCTTCTTGTAAAGGAAATATATGCACCCCTAAATTGAAAATTTGAATTGTGGACCAAATATATTGATATTTAACATTCTGTGGAATTTAAAGCCATCATTGGTACCTTAGTTACTTTTCAGTTGTTGCTGAGACACAGTTTTCACAGTGAAAGGGGGAAAGGTCTGTTTAGCTCACAGTCTGCAGAGGTTTCAGTCCACAATCAGCAGGATCCAAGGCACAGTGGTTTGGCAAAACCGTTCCAGAGGAGAAATAATTCATGGCAAGGGAAGACAGCAAAAGCAAGAAAGGGAAGGAAGAATTGGTATCATTTTCTTGCATATCTCATATACACTTTCATTAGGTTGTAAGAAGCATCAATTGCAATAATACAAGGGGAGAATAAGAGATTCTGAGGGAACAGAAGAACAATATATGTAGTTAAGATGGAAAGAAGCAAGCTTCTAGACATAAATTACCACTATATATAGAATCTGAACAATATCTTTAATCTTGTGTTCTTTGATATTTAGATCAAAAATAAAAATACAATAAAGTCACATAGAATGGAAAGAAATAATCCAAATATGCTAAATAAAGAACATAACATCTACCAGTTTATTTTTCATGGGTAATATGTTAATTTTTAAAATAGCAGTTGCCTCTTACTAAGTGAGCATTTTTATTTTCTATAAATATTAATTTTAGGATAATAGTCATATTAAGAATTACTGTATCAACTCCATCACCATTTTAGTTACACTGCTCATGATTTTTGTCTTCCTACTATTGTTACTCTGTGACTTTCTATACCTGTAAAAGATTGAGCAATTGCACTGGGTCATCTGTGACCTTTAAGGTAAAATTGAGGAGTAGTTTAAAATGCTATTAAATCACTTGTTAAGAAAAACAAAGTTGGTATATACTAATTTTACTATTATAGGCATTGGGATATTCTTCATGATTACTTTAATAAAAATTCACTTTCACTGTGTATATGTAAAACATAGAAAAGTGGAGTTTTTGAGTCTTCCCCAGATATTTCAGAAAAATATTGTGATTTGCATTTTTCATAGTATTAAATGTCACTTTATTTGTAGGCAGACTTGTAGCCCTTTCCCTCATTCTGTTCCTGGGATGATTGAAATTAAAACTATATAATTTCAGGTTAGTGAGCCAAGAACGAAATGTACTTTGGTTCTTTCAGTGAAAATATTCTATTCACATGGGTCAAAGGTCAAATATGTGTCTGCTGAGCTGAGTTACTGCATAAAAGAAAACTTATTGAGTTGTGCATAGATAATAGATTACATTCTAAATGCAGTTGCAGATAAAAGTTCTTTTTATTCTCATATTTAATATACAATTGGCTGATGTTATCAACAATGAAGAATTTGTCATGCTTATATTTCTCAGTTTGAGGTCATTGTATGAATTTTCCATTATTAGATGTTTTTACAGGTATAGAGTAGCATTTATTTTCAATTTAATCTCATAGTGTATTGATATGTAGGTACCACAACTGAATTATTTATATTAATTTTTAGAAATTGTGTCAGATCAAAAATGAAGTCAAAAGGAGCACATTTTCAACCCATAGTTTATAGCTATACACATGGAAAATATAGAGAATTGTCAATAATTTATATGAGGATTGTAACCATATTGTAAATGTACATACTTACAATGTAAGCAGCTTTTATTTTGAGTCACTCTCTCAAACTACTGAGATTTGATTTATCTCCTAAAGTTCATGTGTTGGAAACTTAGCACACAGTGAGACAATGTTAAGAGATGAGGCTTTTAAGACGTGATGAGTTCATAAGTGCCTTGCACTTACGAATGGTCCAATAGCATTACTGTGGTAGCTACAAAGGATCAGATTCTTAACAAAAGGTGAGTTTGTCCTTCTTGTATCTCACTTGCAGATTTATTTTCTTACCTTTCCACTTTCTACCATAGGATGATACAGCCAGAGGACCCTGGTGAAGTGCAGGTCATTCAACCTTGGACTCCTTCCACTGCTATAAGAAATGAATCTCTGTTCTTTATGAATTATTTCATCTCAGGTGCTCTGTGACAACAGCAAGAAAGACTCTAAGACATAGTATTTGTTTATTTTATGTTACCACAATGACATATCTGAGACAGGCTAATTTTGAAACTTCCAGTTTCAGAGCACGGATATCCATCACTGGCTGAGATCATAGATTCAGTCTCTAGTGAATGCCTGAGGTGAATGGGCATCAATGGTAGGAACTTGCTAGAGCTGAGAACACAAACAAGAAGCTGGAAAGCAAATGGATTCAACATTCATTTTTGGGAGCACTCGTTCAGTTGATCTATGGCTCTCTCATTAGGACATATCTCTTGAATCCTGTACCCCAAGATTCCCACATTGAGGACCAAACTCCAGAACATGAACCTTTAGGATACAAAGGGAAACTATATCCCAAGTAGAGCAGAAACAAACAGATGTGTCTTTACACAGGTTTGCATGTACAGACTAATTTCCATTTTTTCATAATCCCCAACATTTTGTGTGTCTGTTATGATCTGCTTATATGAATATATTACTTGCCTTTTCTTAATAGGCAATTGAGTTTTACAACCTCATTTTTTTCTGAATAAATTTGGAGGTACAACATAACTGTTGCATCACGCAGTCAAGTCAAAGTCAAATCAAATTATACCTATGCATAATATAACAGAAATGTTTACATGTTTATGATGAATTAAGCGTGGAAATATATTCCTTAGATTATCTAAGCTGGAAATCTTAACAGTAGCTTCAGAATTGATGTCTTTCTTTAGGAAAAATTAGTCAGAGTACTATAAAACTCCCACAGAAATGTAGATAGTCATTGATTTTTCCAAAGATTAGTAATGTGATTTATTCATTTCATAACTATTTAACCACAGATGTTAATAATACTCAAAGTCAATATATGAGAACACAAGATTTATAGTATTGCTTTAAAATGAACACATTCTCAATGGATTTCTGAGAAGGTCAAAACTAATTTCTGGCAGGTCAGTTCTCACTTGTTTCTTAGCAAATGACCAGATTTTTCATTTTTTACTAAAATCCTTCAGAATTTTTAACGTACTAAATAAAAAGTAAATTAATAAAATGTTTCCAAATTTAAACTGTAATTCTTTTTTGAGGAATAACGAGTATTTTTAAGAAAAGTGGAAAAGATGCAAAGCAATATGAAAGCATGTTAAAGTAAATATTGCATTTAGTTTATGACACTACAGTAGTTAGATCTGTTGAAAAATCAGAAATAAATGTATAAAACTTGTATACTTTATATTTTATATATGCAATCTTTTCCTTTAAAATTGATTTCTTGATACAAATATAATGTTTACTTGCCTCCCTTATTTACCCATAAAAATAATACTGAAATAAAATTCTAGCAAGAAATAAGTTTTAAGTCATTAGACAAGGTCATTAAGTTTGAAAGTAAAGTATACTTGAGAGTATAAACCAAATTAGTATTTTCACCTTATATGAAATATATGAAAACAGGTAAATATCTTATACTTTTCTTGTTTTCCTTTCAATTCCAAGATATTTATTTTGCTTTCTTTTATTAAAGCTATGTCATTATCAAGAAAATTCAGTTAAAAAACACCTTTTAAAATAAATGCACTCTTACCCTTTTTTTTATGTAGAAATAGAAGTATTCTGAATAGCACACCATAACTGACTACAAAAGCAATCTGAAACTGCTTTGTTTACCATATATGTTAGGATAAGAGATCATGACATTAATAAATGAGTACAATAAATATATGTGTATGTGTCTCTGAATAAATATATGTATGTTTGTATAAGTATGAATGCATATTTTGTAAATGTAGTAATCTATATGTATTTATGCATATGTTTATGTATTCTGCATATAAATTCACTGTTTGCACATGCATTTAAATTCATGCATATAAGTAGAAAAATCAGAATATAGCAGCATCTATAGCTACATATCAAATATCAGTCTGTAACTCACCCAATAGAGTTTTCAAAGGTTTCTAATAATTGTCAGTGAGTTTAAATAACACGCTTAAATAACCACTTAAATTTTTTGCACTTATTCTCAAAAAGAATAAAGTGTTTTGAAGATTTGCACATCATAAAAATATTTGCTAAACATTGTTAAACACAAAAAGCTTCAACAGTGACTGTGATGTTGGCAGGCAGTTTCCAAGAAAGTTACATTCCTTAAAATTAGTTACAAAGAAGCCTGATCTTTTAGACCTCCTGGGATCAGCCCTTTGAGGAGAGCAAAAGAGCTCACAATAAGGAAAAAAATGAAGAGGGAAATTGGCAAAGGGGAAAAAGAAGCCAAATCAACCAATGGAAGTGTTTATCAGTTTATTTCATATGACTCCAGTCTCTACAGTTGTAAAGCGCAATTGCTCTTAGGCAGGCACTGTTGAGAGAAAAAGATTGTTCTAGAAGAGTGAGTGGGAAAAAGGCCCACCATATCTGAGTATTCTGGACTCACATATTCTCATATATTGGTGGTATCATTAAATGATAATGTCTGTTCGCCAGTTCCTTGCCTCCTCAGATAACATTAACCAATCTTCCATGGTAGCTGTGAAGCTCTTAACTTTGGAGGAAAGTGGAGGGCAGGATAAACATCCTAAATCCACTTAATCAAATTCACTGTTCCTATAAGGTGAAACAAGGTCACTTGCTATAGACTTGCCTGAAAATTTAACATCACTGTTTTAGTAAAAATGACAAGTCAGTTGTTATGGTTTTTCAGTGAATAAAACAATGACTTCATCTTTAAAGACTAGATGGTATTTGGCACAGGCTGCTGCAGGGAATTGCCAAGATAAGAATCAGTTTGGAAGTAGGTGTCACGGAATTCCATGAGCTATGAAGCAAACTGACAACACCAGTGTGCATATATGTTGATCAGGTATATATTAGTATATATACATTAGTATGATTATACATAATGTTTACATTCCTGGGGGAGATTGATGAGATTACATAATATATTTTAATTCCTTTTAAAATCCCCTTTCTCTTCATTTTCACATCCATCTCTTGATTCCCTTCTTCCTCTGCTCCTTCTCCTTCTCCTTCCATTTCCCCTTCTTTTTCTTCCCCTTCTTCCTCTTCCCCATCTTCTTCTTCCTCTTCTTCCTCTTCCCCTCCTCCTCCTCCTCCTTTCCTCCTCCTCCTCTC
>NW_004955426.1:12859148-12885760 GCF_000276665.1 Chinchilla lanigera
CTCCTCCTCCTCCTCCTCCTCCTCCTCCTTCTTCTTCTTCTTCTTCTTCTTCTTCTTCTTCTTCTTCTTCTTCTTCTTCTCTTCTTCTTCTTCTTCTTCAGTACTTGTTTACAACATGTAATGTTTACATTTCTTGTGTGGAGTTGGTATATTTCACCCCCTTTGCCTCCACTCCATCTCCCCTCCTTCTATGTCTTGAACTTTTATCATTTTTTAAATGTAGTAAAGAGGATCCCTGGATTAACAGATCTCTAGCTAAGAAAAAGGACAAATGTGCATACATAGCATATGTAGAATAATTTGAAAACAGGGTGCACAAAGAAAAACATCATCTACTTGGATCTATATTAAGTCTATCTAAACCTGAACATGTGCAGAATTTTAATTTAGTGTCTGAGCACCTACACTCTGCTCTTGAGAATTCTTCCTCATGTCTCTTAAAAAATGTATAATTGGCACCCTAAAGAGTTGAATATGTCTATCTTTCTTTCTGTTTTGCAAATGAAAAGGATGAATATATTATGTCAGCATATAGATAGTTTTTCACTGTTCTAATATTAGTCATTAAATATATTGAGCAAGCTTAGAGCTAATCAATACTTAGAAAATTTATACCTTGCTTTGTAAAAAATCAGTATCTCTATAACAGTGTCTGAAGGGAGAGTTATATTACAGTTAGCATGAAACTGAGATCTCATAATGCTCGATTATTGAATCGAAATTAAGCATAGAACCATAAAGCCTTGTGAAGTTCCATGGAGAGGAGTGTTGGAAGAATTTGATGGCATGAAATCTTAAATAGCTTATCTATTCACATGTCTACCACAAAAAACAATGGTTACCAAAGATGAAATTAAAATAACAAATAGTTGGAGAAATAACCTGGAATTAACTGGTGACAGTGAAATGTAGTATTAACATCTTTATAGAATTACAATTTCCAAAGATTTTACTTTAGCTAATCTTATTACTAATAAGATAAAATGTATATTTACTAGATTATTTTACCTCTGCTTGCTCATTCATGAGTACTTGATATAATTTTTTCTTCAATAAGTCAACATGTCAGATTTTAAAGTTTAATTTCTTATTAAAAGTCTCTATAAAAAGTAGAATTTTTGGTACACCATTATTTTCTTTCTGGGAATGGAAATAGAACTAGCCTATTTACTGGATACAATTAATGCTATAGAAATGTTAAAAAAAAAAAAGAAATGTTAAAGACAGTTTAATTCCTCATTATATGAAAAGAAACACATCTTTCTACACAAGGGTCATCCTTTTCCTACACCTCCAGCTATAGAATACTAGAATTTTATCATCACATATCTACAAACAAATTTATTTATAACATTCTGTATTGAATCTGCGGGGATAATTCCTTGGAATAATTCATTGATATCTTTTATCAATTCTCAAAAGTTCTCAGGATTGTCGTTCAGTATATTGCTATGTCTTTTGCTCTACCTTTTATACCACATCTTTTCTCTTTTATCCTGTTGCTATTTCAAATTGTATTTTGATAAATATTATTTAAATTATCTTCCCATCTGAGTTTAATTCAGTGTTACAATCCTTTTAAATTTCAGTTTTTTCTTTGTAAAATTCTGTTCCCTGGATCACTTTCAAGGTGGCATTTTAAAAACTTAAGCCTCAAAAATCATCATTTTTACTGTACTCAGAATATGATGTTGCTTTCAGTGTTTAATTAGCAATTTTATCTTAATGTAATTACACAGAGAAATAATTTTTTTTTTTTTTTGGTTTTTCTCTGGTACCGGGAACCGAACTCACGACCTTGCGCTTGCCAGGCAGGCGCTTTTGCCGCTGAGCTAAATCCCCAGCCCCGAGAAATAATTTTGAGGCTTAACTAAAAGTGACTTCTTCCAGAATGCTAACAGATTTTGAGGCAGCCAAGAGCACTGTCATCTAGTGCCATTTTATGCACCTTCAAGGCAACAACACAAAAAATGATTTCATAATGTATCACAGGACAACACATGCAATGTAAAGGGTAATAAAGAACAAAGTGCAAGAAAAATTGTGGTGATCTTTGAGTTACTACAACCATTAAAAATGATAAATTACAACCAGATGTGATGGTGTAGCAGAAAATGCCCTCCGCCAGTATAATTCAACTTGTTAGTTGTGCAAGTAATAGTTCTGGTTACCGTTTCTGTTACTTTTATTCCTTAGAAATAAAAGTATTGCTGGTCACTGTGATGCATAGTTGGTCACTATGATACATAGTGTAAGAACCAATCCCCAATTGACAAGCCATTCCGCTTTTGTACTTCCTGCTTGCTCATCCCATATAAGACCTAGATCACCAGAGATCAGGGCCTGATAGTCTGTGAATGATCCTGACCACTGCCTGTCAATGTAAATAAATCTGTCTCCGACTCCTGGGTGTTGTTTTGCTGTTTCTTGTTTTGGTGTTTCTGTTTGCTATTGCAGTGGCAAACACTTGTAATTCTAGCACTCAAGAGACTGATGTGGAGAATCATCATGAATTTGAGACCAGTTTGAGCTCCATAGTGAGTTCAAGGCAAACCGGGACTGCATAGCAAGACCCTGTCTCAAAATGCTAAAATGATAAATTATAGCATTCAAGTAATAGACAAGCTCTGGCGGGATGAAAATCTTTACAGTTAACATCTTTTTCAGGTTTTTTGGGGAGAATATAAAGACAAATTCAATAGGAAGAAAATTCAGTACCCCATCCAAAATAGAGAAGTGACACATGCAGGTACTTCTACACAATTTTGGGTAGTTGATAAAAGTGCATATGAAAATATTCTTACTATCATTTATATCAAGAAAGTATGAATACAAACTGTGATGTGACACCATGGCATACCATTATCATGAACAAAATCTAAGAAGTTCAAAATGGGGATGTAACAGTGGACAATCACTTTGAAAGTCACTTAGGCAGTCTATTTTACATATAGTTAATTATATTTATTATAGAACTCCATGAAGAGGCTACTTAGTATAGAAATTTATTTCACTGAAAAATCTGTATGTACCTATTTATAAAGATTTCATTATTTCTAATTCTTCCAAATAGGAAGCAACTAATATATTCTTCTTCATTTTATCCATACAGTGAGAAATTATTCATTAGTAAGAGGTAACAATTTCTTAATTAATAAAACACCATGAAAACATGTTATGCATATCTCTAAGTGAAAGAAATCAAACCCAAAACTGGATTCATTATATTATTCTGTTGCTATCACATTGTGGAATAGAAAAACTATAGGGACCAAACAAATTGGTAATTTCTAGAGATGTGGGAACAAGAGAGTGAATGAACAAACAGAGAAAAAAGGAGCACATTTTTGTTAACTGAATATTCATTATGGTATTATAGTGATGAATACATGGTTCACTACATTTCCTATAATCTACAGTACTAGAACTTCAAACAGTGAATTTAGGATCTGAAAAAATTCTGTAAGTTTAAAGAATCTCAAGAAGCAATACAAGAGGTGAAAAAAATCTATCAAGATTATAATAAACATAGGGTGTGATTTCACTGACCATTAAATAAAAAAAAGAGCTAACCTCGATAACTTTGAGGAATGGTATTTTCACTGAAACCTGTAAGACCAAAGACTAAATGAACTACACCTAAATTCTATTTTTATGTGGAGAGGGAATTATACTGATGATGAAGAAATAAATAAGCAGTTTGTAAATAGTGTGAACCAGAAGTCTTATTGTTGGAGTGGGAAATTAGACATAAAAAAAGAGAACCACAGAATGAAGCACTTAGTTCTGTGTTAAAGCTAGAGACATCAAATTAGCTTAATTTTAATACCAATGAATAGACACAGGGCGAGGTGCACATATGTCAGGCAAAAATTACCTTGTGTACACAATTCTTGACTCTTTATGCCCCAGGGGCTTTGAATGATAGTTCAGTAGAAAGGAGCAAAGGCAGCATTCACATCTAAAAAAAAGAGACCAGGGATATTTAAAGCCACGGTTAGTTCTTGTGCTATTGCAAAGAAAATATAACACTATAAATTTAGACTCCTTGTGGATATAACAGTTAGTTCCCAAGTTAAATGAAAAAAATGCAATTAATTGAATAATATAGCTCTAGGTTTTAAATCATAGCATAAAATAAACATATGAGTTCATATACTGCAATTATAATATTATTAAATAAATGAGTAAGAAAAGACAAATTTTCCTCTAAACTATTTATGTAGTTAATCTCTCCAACAAGTAGAATTTAATTTTCATTCATGAATTGATTGTGATTAGATTGGTGACTTGATTTCAAAGAAGAAATTATAATAAAGCAGAGAAACTGTGTAAGCACTGCTTGCACAATGATTTAGGCTAACATCTGTGGTAGTAAATTAGGGTGACAGAATTTTCTTTCTCATATCAGGTGATATTAAGGGCATGACACTGCTGTACTACAATTTCCATGAGCTATAACCCAAGTGTAAATATTAAAAATATTAGTAAAAAGTCAAATCAAGGCACTGTGCATACTGTGCCTCATAAATATGCTTCAAATCTCTCACATTTACCAAAGTATTTTAAAATCTGAGTAATCATCACAGTCAAGAGGAGACTATAAATATAGAGCAACTAATAGTGAGGTATAACAGGTAAGATAGTGGAACTCAAATTACACAATAGTGGTAAAAATAGTAAAACTTAAGTAAAATATAGAAATTTGGCGATAATATCATATTAACACTTACTTCTTAATTTTAAAAGATACAAAGATCGTAAGATATTAGCAATGGGGAAATTAAGAGAGATTGTATATCGACGTTAAAAAACACAGCTATTGCAATTTCCTTATATTAATAACTATTACACATTAGAAAATTTAAAAAGCACCTGCACAAAATTCCTGGCTTTCAATACCAAATCATTTTTACATATAAGAATATAGCATTTAATTTGCATTTCTTGAATGACAAATGATGTTGAACATTTTTTCATTTATTTATTTGCCACTAGTATCTCTTCATTAAAAAAGTGTGTACTCATCTTAGATGCCCATTTTTGGATTAAGTTTTTGAATTTGGGGAGTCTGATTTTTTTTTTTAATTCTTTATATGTCCTAGATAGAAGTCCTTTGTCTGAGGAGCAGTTGGCTAAATTTTTTTTCCAATTCATGAGTTTCTTTTTACTTTGTTGGTGATTTCTTTAGATGTGCAAAAACTTTCCAATGAGATGAGATCCCAGTTGTTGATTCTTTGAAGTATTTCCTGTATATCTTTGTTTGTTTGTTTCTCATTTACTCCTCTCTTTAAAATAAGAAAAATAAAATAAATAAATAAAAACTTTTTAAAAAGAGTATAACATTTAGTCTTTTTGTCTTATTAGGCATAACGTCTCCATTTTTGCATAATAAATTAGTGCATGCTGGTACTTTTCAATGAAAACGAAACATCTTTTGAAAAGGAAAAATATCATGGAAAATAAACAAAATGAAATGTAAAAGGCAATTCTTGATCTATAATACATATTTAGATGTCTGTGCATCTTCAATTATATAGCCTATAATTTCACATCAGAATAAAAATATGTAGCATAGAAACATATAGAAGAAATCTAACTTTTCTAAATGTACTATATTATACTAACTGACTAAATTAAACATACTGTATATTAAAAGTCCTAAAATTGTAGTTGTAATGATATCTCAATTAGATGTCAAATATATCTTTATCTTTGAAGAAACTAAGAATATTAAAATATTAGCATTACAAATAATTACATATATTTTTACAAATATATGAAATAGCTAATTTCCTTTAAAAAAAAAAACCCAAATATTTACTTAAGAAGTAATACTGATGACAAAGAGATATATCATTTTTTATTTTTACTAAAAGTATTTAACCATGGATGAATACTTTATGGATAATTTGCATATGCTGCACACTGCGATAGCTGATCTGTAAATTATCCGTATCTACTACTTTTCTAGTGTTTAAGAAAATATATTTTGGAATTTTTTCTTAACTATTTACTGTGGTCATTACAAAAGAACTAACTAGTAATAGAAAAGCACCAAGTATTACATTTCTTATGGTTTAGATGTAAGATGTCCCTTAAATATATCACGTGCTCAAAGCTAGAGTTTTCCAAAAGAGACCTGACTGTGAGCGTATACGCTGATCACTGGATTAATCCATTGATGAGTTCGTAGGTGAACGAGCTGTTCGTAGGTAGGCCCGGGGTTGAAAGGGTGAGTAGCTGAGGCTGTACCTTTAGCTAGGACTCTGTGTCTTCCTGCCCTTAGCTTCCTGCCTCCATGCAGTGACAGGCCGTGCTCTGCCATATCCTGCAGCCAATGTTTCTGCTTTGGAGCCATCCAACCGTAAGTCCCATAAACCGAAACCTCGGACGTCAGGAGCCAACATAAACCTTTCCCTCTGGGACTGTATGTGTTTAGTCTTTGGCTCCAGCAAAGAAAATCTAATACAATACTCAAATGTGGCTAGCTTTACTATGTGACTTGAGAAGTGTGAATATACATAGATTGCAATGCACAAGTCTGACCACATAACAATTCAATTGCTCATAGTTCAGTTCTTGCCCTCTCAAAGGTTTTTATTGCACAACAATAAATTCATCCCCAAAGACCCTAGCTCTTTTACTATGTTTCCTGAATTTGAGACATGATTTTCTGTTCAGAATTGTGGAAAAAGACTTTTTTCCTCACACTGTAAAATGCCTTTAGTGTAGCAGGGCATACCACCAAAGGATAAAGAGCCCTTTAAAAACAACTTTTCTTGAAAAGAGAACTTTTTCTACTCTTTTTGTTCCTCTAAACTTAGTGCCCATTTTAGGGTAACAAGTTTGGAACAGTACGCATTATCAAGCTATATAAACATGCAAAATCAAAAGTGCCTATGAATTTCTTTGCCTCCCTCCTTATTGTGGAAGTGGTAAGTTCCATAAACGGTCATTTTCCTCCTAGGAGATATTCCAATATGGATCACACCACTTGGCTTTCAAAATTCTCTGGTATTTCAGGCCTCAAAACTTTGTTGCTTCTTTTACTGTGGCATCTAGAGTATTAGCCCAATTTGTCTCTGTAAAAGTAATGTGATCAGGATGGTGGATATTAAGATGTATAAAATGTACAAGTGGAAAGGGCCCCTGTCTTAGTTATGTCCTTGTCCCTGAGACACAATACCTGATGCACACACACACACACACACACACACACACACACACATACAACATAAGAACAGGAAAGGTTTTCTGGGGGTTACAGTTTATAGAGGTTTCAGTTCACAGTTGGCTGGATCCAATGCAGGGCAGCTTGGCCAAAGAGGTTTGCTCATGGTATGGCTGTCATAAAGCTGGAAAAGAGATTAATGGAGAAAGGTGAGAGATAGACCCTTCCAGAACACACTCCCCATGACCACCCTCCATGCTTCACCCCCTATTAGTTCAGAGATGAGTGTCACAGCTACATGATCCAATCACTACTCCAAAGACCCAACTATGATGACATGAGCCTCTGTGGGGCATCACCATGAAAATCATGACAAGCCTTTGAGAATATTTTGTGACAGCAGGATGTGAACAAAACATTTGGTCAAGGAAATGCGAATATATTCAAAACCACAGGTAAGTACCAATGGCTTGGACCCTTTTTTCTAAGTAGTTTGAAAAGAATGCAGCCTCAGTGTCTATAACCATATTTATAATCAACTGGCAAGGCTTTTTACACTGGAGATATTATTGAGCATAATTAATACCTGTGACATACCTATGAATTAATTTTAAAACAATACTCTTTCATCACTAAATTCCTACTGACATTTACATGGCATACAAATCAATAAGCCAGATAGAAAGGAGACCATGATCCACGCATCTCTGAAATATGTGGTTGTTGAACTTAACTTTTCTATTCCTTGTAGGCAGCTATTCCCAGTGAGAAGCAGGTCTAAGGGCTTCCTCTTTGACTTTCTGACATTTTGTTATGACAAATATGAGGAAAGCAATATGAATACTTTTCCAGCATATTCCTTATACTCAGGAGTCAAAGTGATGATCTCATAAAAAAAAAAAAAAAATCAACGAAGTGATGGTCTCTAAGTTTGCCTGTGCAGTCACAACAACCACTGTGGACAGAACACCGATGGTTTGGTGTCTTCCCGTGTCTGACTGGGGCAGGGCACGAGGATCATCTGAATTACATCATGTGGATAGTTCCAGAACAGACTATTTGCCTAGCTCCTTGAAAGATGTGGAATTTGCTGTTTTAGCTTAGTTTAGTTATTCTGTTAAATATCCATAGATCCCATAATAGAAGGTTTAAGGAATTAATAATATATATTTCAACATCATTTTACAAATTTCCTTTGGGTACCCAGTCTCTTTTTAGCAATGAGTTTAGGGTGTAAACTTACCTCAGTTCTGGAAACTATAAGGAGGAGAATTGCGGGCAATAATCATTTTTCCTAAACTCTCTATGTTTTAGTTATATAGATAAACAATATTTCCATTGACTATTTCTGTATCTCAGAATAGGAATGCTTTGAAGATTAAGAGGTATAGACTGACTCTGGTTTTGATTTCAGATCCACTTTTTCTAAACAAGATTTGTACAATATATTTTTTTCTATAATGACACTTAACCCAGATGTACAGAGAACCAGTGCAAATCTACTCAGCAGTACATGTGTCCCCAACACCAAGGCGTTCCTTCTTGTTTCAATGAAGGGGGTCCTCTAGGCTATACTGGAGAATAGTAAAGTAATAAACTTGTAATTTTCCTTCTTAAATCCTTCTTTTGTATCACCTTTCTAACTCCTGCTGTTATATGTTAAAAAAAAAAAACTGCCAAAGTAATTCTGGCTTTTTTTCTTTATTAACTGTAGATCATCATTTTGGAATTTCAAGAAGTCATCCCAGTAATATATTAAGCTAGACCCCCAAACTTCTTCTAAGATGACAGAACTTGAACCATGCAGGAGGTATCAAGTGAAAATTAAATCTCTATTTTCCACCATTATATTCTCCTATTATATCTCTGACAAATTCCTCTCCATAGTACCTTAAGTTTGTAATATTCCATTACTATTTTTGGCTCCAGATTTGTACTGAAGCATAATAGTCTGTAATTTTTAAATGAAGATTTTAATGTATAGCCGAGACATTTCCTTCCCATTTTTTTTTAATCCTAGGTAGTTGCTTCCCTAGGAATAAAAGGTCAGATGAAGGAAACTTTGTATGAGGACAAAAATAAAGTCAAATTCTTAGAATACACCTCTTCTGAGATTGCTGTATGATTTTGGGTTGGCTGTCCCCCAAAAGTCAGCATCTTGATATTTCTAGCAAGGAAACTGCAGGTAAATGTGAGTCACAATTCTTTATACCATGAGCCAAGTTTATCCCAGGACTTAAGGGTCTATTTTTATGTGTGCTAGAGTCTGAAATTTTGAGCTGAAGAATTGCTTGAGTTGGGGAACTCAGTAATGTCAGTTCTGACAGCTGGATCCTGGACATCATTTTAAGGACAGTCTACCCTTCAGTTTAAACGAAAGGTGTTTATTTTGCACTAGGCTTTTTCATGGATTCCAAGTGAAAGAAGTTTGCTTTACTCTATAGTATATTCCTTTTGAGTTTTATAGTTGCTTTGAAATGTTAGTTGATTGCTCTGTGTCATAATATGCATAATTTCTATTTCACTTATATATTTTGAATGCTACAGACTTTATGAAAAAATATTTTCATTCATCTTATATGGTATCACAAGCCACTTTGTTGAAACTAATAACTAATGATACTGAAGAGCAGGATGGTTATTATAAGCCCAGTAGCTATTTTTCTTGCAATCTGATAAAATCTCTGAATTTCAAGGTCAATATTCTGGTTTTGAGAGTTATGTTCAATAGCAGTGTCCTAGTTTGTATTTACTTAACAAAACATTAAGTCAATAAATCCACTGCACTTGCGTTAGTTGGAAGGCTATTTTAATGATACCAGAAAAACTTGGGGAATGTGACAGACAAACAGTAAAAAAAAAAAAAAAAAGATTCTATTATTACAGTGTTAATTTAATATAACAACAGAGGTCTCTTTCTAGAGACTTTCTGAGATCCTATGTTAAATATATTTTTGAATTTTCCATGAAAAGTTGGGAGAACAGAATATATCTAATATATTTCATTTTATATAATTTGAAGGTCAGATCTAGGAGTTTAAATCTCTGGCACTTTAACTGTCAACAATAATATTCACATTAGGAATCAGTAATGGAAAGTAAGTCAAGCATATTAACAAAATATTAATCATAGTTTTTGTCATAGATTATATGAGATTAATGATATGCTTTATTTTTTGAAATGACTTTTAAAGTTTAAACATTTGGTAATGATGAGTATTTTAATGTGATCATATATTAATAACCATTTGCATTTGAAGCTACATTCCATAGCAACATAGAAATAGTTTCACAGTGTTGATCTGTGCTACAAACAATGTTATCAAGTAATATGTTGAAATTGGAGTCAATGTTAGTACAAATTTATAAAATATGCTTAATAAAACTAAAACTTTTCAAACATGATATAGACTTCATTAAAGAAGCACAGCACAATAACTTTTAACCTTAAACCAACGAATGATCTTTATGTAATATTTGTCTAAGAAATTTTGCCTTTAGACATGTTATGACTCATTGAAAATAAGGCTCACTCTCTCTCTCTCTTTCTCTCTTTTTCTCTCTCTCTTCTTTCTCTCTGTCCATCCCCCTTCCTCAAATTTTTCCCTGGAGTTTGTCTGAATTAACTGTTTTTCTACAGTTATAATCTACAAACACTCAAAACTTTTTTGATTGCAAATCTTATTTTCTCAGAGCAGTCTAAAAATATATATACCCTCCCTGTAACTGGAAAGTTAATCTTCCTGCCCACCTGCTATTTACTGTGCATTATGCTAGTTCAGGCATGTTTATGTTCTGTGGGGAATTTACTTAATGTGAAAATTTCATATATGAAGATAATTAGAAAACTAAGTAATGCAGAATAAGTTAATAGTTAAAGACATTCTATGAATGTCTAGTACTATTTTATGAATGAAGACAGTGAGGAAAATGATATAATAATGATATATATGTATAGATCCCATTTCCTTTTTATTATAGGTTTTAGCTGTGAATGTATTATTATTGTGATACTTTATAATATTTGAATTTAAAGCATTTAAAATTAAAATAATTTTACAGATAGAAAATTTAGAATAGGAAAAGTCATAATTTGAAAGGAAGAGCTATGATCTATAATTCTGGAATCAATATGTTTTATATTACAACAGACTACAATTTGCAGGGGAAAGTGCTTATTTGACTTTATAAGTATATGCTTTCTTGAATGAGAAAAAGTCATAAAGAAGTATAGAAACAAATTTTGAGGGAACATGAAAACTTGAATTGTCTGAGTTATTAAAATTAATATAATTTGCATTGTTTTTTGATTGCTATTATTTGAAATGCATTTGTTAACATCCCTTTCGGTGCTTATTCTTTAAAATATCTGCAACGTTAATATGGAAAATAAATGAAAATGAGATTGCCTTTTGTTTGTGTGTACATGTACGTCTCCCATCCCATTACAAAGAAGAAAAGCAAGATGAAAAGGTATTATAATGCTGCGTGGCAGAATTTGGTACCATAGTTCTCTCAAGTGTGTAGTATAGCCCACAGGGAGACTAAATGCATTAGGATGTATGTATATTGACAAAGGAGTCATTGTTTGTAGTGTTTAGAAAAAGGATTCTGCCATGACCCACATAACAAATTACTGCTGTCTGACCTCATTGAAACAAGAATCTAGTAAAGTACATCCAGTGGCGCTGATGTAGTGCAGGCGCTCTTACCACAGCCCTCCTCCTGGAGGGCCACTATTACACCAGCCCTTATTTCTCACCCTCCTAAAAAACTTGATAGACTCTTATAACCTTGATCCCAGAGCTCCTTTACTCTGAGACAGACAAGGACATGCTGCATTTTCACAGAGAGTGGCGTATTATTTTCAGTAGTGTTAAGATTATTAAAAAGAAGAATTCACACAAACTTCACACAAACTGCAAAACTTCCGTACTGTTTAGGTGCATGAACAGAGAGAGGCGTTTTCTCCTCTGAGCTTAAGATACTTTCCTACATCTGTAGCTAGAGAAATGGCTGCTAAAGGGCCTCTCCTTTCAATCCCACCTCCATGTAAAGCATAGATTTTATTTAAAAAAATAGGAAGTAGATTTTTATTGAAAAAAAAGACGCTTTGTTTTGTAATGCATTGCCCTTCCAGTAAACATTTGTCTTAAAACAGTAGTTTTTCTGTTCAAACACTTGTCTTCCAAGAGTCTATTTCCTTTTAATATTTTAGAGAGTTATTAAATAAACATTTTAATATGATTGATTGTCCTAGGGCAGAGACACTGAAAATGAATTTTCAAATATTTCTTCAGTTGCGACAATTTAGTTATGATGATTTATTTTAAGTAAAATAACATTTTAATTTTGTTCATAATAAATAAACTTCATTCTGAGAAATTGTAACATAGTTTTTCCAAAAATAAAGTGTTAAAAATTTTAGTCCAAAGTACTTCGTGTCATTACTGCTGAGCAGGCAGTTCTGTATTCACTTAGTATAACTAAAGTAATCTTTAGTAATTTTTCTAATAGCCAATAAAGAACTGAATCTTACACACCACCAGACAGCTTAAAAGCTAAGCCCTTTAATTATTGTTCTTAATATTTCATTTATTATTTCATTGCTGCATGTAGTCAGGGGGAAAGCACCGGCTTGTGATTTTTATGTTTAAGTATATTTAGTGGATTTCATTCTTAGCAAATTACAAGAAAGTTGTTTCAGGCAGCTTTGCTCAGAGGGCTTTAAATTAAATAACAATGCTGGGAAAAATCCAACTGATTAGTAGTCATGAGGGGTATTGAAGGCTCCAACTCTGATATCACAAACTCTTTTTAACTCTATAGCACCTTTAATGAAACAGTTTTAAGTATTGCAGATAGACGCTACCATTTATTTTCTATTTTTAACTACATTTTTATAAGCTGAACTTATAAAAATGCTCATACTGTTAATGGTGTACTATGTAATAGTGGATAAATGCATATACATATTAGTCAAGTTTGTTGCCACTGGGGCTCAAATCCTGACATCCCAACTTAAAAGAGGAGCGGTTTAATTTGAACCTTGTTGGAGGTCTTTTCAGTCTGTGTTTGGTTGGCTCTAAGGCAGAAACATCATGGTGGAAGGATGTGAGTGAGCAAGGATGCTTAACTCATGATGGGTAGGAAGAGCAATGGACCAGTTCCAGAGAGGAAGAGACCAGAGTGCAGCATGGACTTGATGAGCACATGTCTAAGATCCAGCCAGATACGCCCAGAAATTGGGGTTCACCAATACCCTAGGGAGTTCTCAAAGTCAAGCCATGGGACACTTGTATCTAGCAGCTACATCCCACAACTTGTCACATACCCAGAGATATCTCCTGAAACCAATACTTAATCTCCAAATAAAGGCAATAATAGCTCATAATTGGCACAATACAACAGTCCCGAGTAAAACCAGAAATGCAATAATTTTGTCCACAAAGGCTTCACAAGGCCAGAAGGGTGTTTTACTTTGTTTTGCTTCAAGTCAAATTTTCTTCTGAAATTTAAAGAAAACTTTTAGTTCTGAACCTCTAAAAAAAAGTCAAAATGAAGTTACAGTACGCAAGGTACAATGTCAAAAGTTAAACATTGCTATTCCAAAATGGTGGAATAGCGGAAAAGAAAAAAAATGGATCAAAACGAGACTGCAATCCAGCAGCACAAGCATTGGGTCCTGTATATCCATTCAGGCCTCTGGTGTATATAGCAGCGGAAGGAGCATTCCAAGAGTTTGGACTGCTCTACTCCTATGACCTTACTGGTTGCAGCACACATCACCACTCTGGTTGTAGTCACAGCCTGCAGCTTTCTTTGGCAGACAGTCCACATTCCTCGCATCTCCAACGTCTGGGGGTTTTCATTCCACTTTCCGCTTCATTCTCAGGGCTTCACATCTTCACCATTTTGGGGTGCTTCACCTGCCCTCTCAGGCCTTTCTTTGCAATCTGGTGGGGTTTTACATATTCCTAACGTGCCCTTAAGGTATCTTTCTTTTAATGTGCAAAGTACTTGGTTTCATTTTAATGGCAATAATCTCTTCAGCAGCCTTATCTATTGTATTGTATTGCACTGTATTCTATTGTATTGTGTTGTGCTGTGTTTTGTCCTATTGTACTATATTGTATTATTTTAGAGACAGGCTTCTGATGTGTAATTCAGGCTGGCCTGTGCGTTGGACTCATTATCCAAGCTGCCTTGAACTCATGGCAGTCCTTCTGTCTCAGCCTTGCTCCCAAATGATGGAATTATAGGCATCACCACTGTGCCCAACTAATAGTCACACTATTTTTAACCCTAATTTTACATTTGGTTCCTTTTGGGTGAATATTCAGTTTTCTACAATTTTCTACTTTGTCTTTTGCCCCTGATTCTCATATTTAAATAAAAGAAGCCAGCATTATCCATGCCATAGCCCGAATGTTAGGCAATGTTGAAATTCTCTCTTTCATTTTAGTCCACCACCCTTGGTATCAGTCTCTTGCAAAATCTCAGGACATGGACAAAATGTAGACGCATTTTCTACCACACTGTCACACACCTGGTCAGCATTCCAATTGCAAGTAAGCTTTTGTTCCCAACTGAAACATCTTGAGCCTGGACTTTTACTGCCTGCATTCCTGCAGTGTTCTAGTCTTCTGAGCTTTCTTCATCCATCAGCTCTGAATTCAGCATTCTAAGTCTTCTCTAGCTTGTATTTCCAAAATATTCCAAATTCCTCCCACAAACAACTTCCATAGCTTCATATGATCTGATAGAGACACAGAAGTGACCATACTTCTGTAACCATACTTTGGTACCAATTAGTCAGCTTTTCCATCCCTGCAATACAATACCTGATACTCAGAATTTAAGAGGGAAGAGATTTACCTTGGATCATTTTTTCATTCAATACATGGTAAGCTGACTCCAGAGCAGAAATACCCTGGTGGAAGGATATTGCACTGCAGCTAGAAGCTCAGGGGAACACTGGCACTGAGGGAAGGAAAGAGACTAGACATAGACTCCAAAGCTCTACCTCCATGATTAACTCAGACAAACCCTCAAGTTGCTCCACCAATCCACTGAACAGACCCCAAAGTGAATCAGTTTTACATTCAACTTTAACCATCACAGATTACATAATGCTTAAATCAAGAGAAACACTGATTTCCTCTAATACTTATTAATATTTTAGTAAAATCTTTCAAAACCCTTTTTCTAGCTTTGGACATTTATGGTATATAATTATTTTTTATTTGACCATATCTTAACACAATAGTCCTGTTACACTGTTCTAATTACAGCTGAGTAGTCATTAATCAGGCTTTTCAGATTTGTCCCCACATCTCTGCCCAACATTGATAACCAGAATTCTACTCTCAACTTCTGTGTAATTACCTTTGGGATTACACACATGAGTGTAATCCTGCCATGTCATATTTGGTTTTCTATGCTTGACTTATTTCACTTAATAAATATAGTGATCTCCTTTTCCATCCATGTTTTGTAAATGACAATATTTCATTTCTTTTTATGGCAGAATATAATTCACTCTGAATATATACCATATTGTGTTTATGCATTCATCTCTTGATGGACACTCAGGTTGCTTCAATGTCATGACTGTTTTCAATAGTTCGTCAATGAACATGGGAGTAAAAATGTTTTTTCAACATGTTAATTTAATTTTCTTTGAGTGTATGCCTAAAAGTGGGATTGATGAATGATATGGTAATACTATTTTAATTTTACTGAAGAACTTCTATCCTGTTTTCCATAATAGAAATAGTAATTTATAGTTCTACCAATCATGCGCAATGCATCTCTTTTGTGTAAATCTTCACTACCACAAGTAATCTTTATTCTTTTTAATAATAGCCACTTTACTGAGGTATAACTCACTCTGTTTTCTAATTTATTTTTATTTGTTTTTGAGCCAAGATCTCACTATTCTGGACTTGGACTCATGGTGTAGCACAGGCTGGCCTTAAATTCTAGCTGATCCCCTTCCCCCAGCCTTTCAAGTAATGGGATTATACCTAAGTGCCACCACATCCATCCTTACTGTGGTTTTGATTTGAATTTTCCCAATGATTAATGATGTTGGACATTTATTTATATACCTTTTGGTCATTTGCATATCTTCTTTTGATAAATGTCTCTAGATTTATTGTTTATTTTTAAATCAGATTATTTGTGTGCTATTAAATTTTTATTATTCCTTATATATTTTAAATACTAACTTGTCAGATAAGTATATTTAAATATTTTTCTCACTTTGTAGTTGTATCTTCACTTAATTTGTGTGCAGAGCCTTTCTGTTCTACATAATTTTGACTTTTTATTTTCTATACTTTTGAATTTTATCCAAAGAAAATTATTGCACATGTCACTGCCTGGAGTCATTTCCTATGTTTGTCTAATAGCTTTGGAGACTCAAACTTTATATTTAAATCTTTAAAATATTTTTGGTTGAACTTCATAAGTGAAGAAATAAAAACCCCTTCATGTTTCTTTATGCAGATATTCAATTTTCCTAACTATTCACTGAAAACTCCTTTCTCTGTTTAATAAAATTTGTCAACTTTGTTGAAAATCAATTTGCTGTGGAGATGTAGGTTTACTTCTAGATTCTCTTTTCTTTCCATTTGTCTTTGTGTGTCTGTTCATGTCAATATCATGCTGTTTTGGCAATGACAAATTTGTATTACATTTTGGAGACGGGATGTGTAATTCTTGATTTGTTTCTTTGGCCCAAAGTAAATTTGGAGGCCTGTGTGTGTGTGCGCTTATGTGTGTGTGTGTGTGTGTGTGTGTGTGTGTGAATGTTTGTGTGTGTGTTTTATGTATTTTTATTAGTTCTGTCAAAACTGATAGTAGTATTTTAATAGGAGTTGGTTGTATTGTGTTCAGAAATTGTCTTGGGCCGAGTAAGTGTGCTAAGAATAAAGGGTCTTCCAAACTTTCATAATGGAAACTGCTATGGTTTATATATATGTGTCTCCCTACAGCCTCATGCAGTCACAGTTCCAAAGTGACTAGCTTATCAGGACATTGCAGCTGATTTGTTATTGAGACGTGGGGTTAGGTCAGAAGAGGTAGGTCACTGTGGGAATGGCAGGGAAGATTATATCTCACTGGTTGGATCTTCATTCACTCTCTCTGACTCATGGATGTCATGTCCTTAGCAATTTTATCTGCTATGACCCTGTGCTATGCTCTCCTGACTTAGATCCAGATAACTATCTCCTGAAACGTGAGCTACAATAAACATCTTTTCCTTTAAGCTACTGAAGCTTGGGATTTTTGTCCCAGTGTTGAGGAAAGTAAATAAAACAGATTTTGAGGCTGGGAGTGGAGATGTAGTTGTGAATCCCTGATCATGTGCTTTAGTGACGTTTGGAATTGGTTCTCAGGAAGAGGTTTAAAAGATTTGGAAATGACAGCTGGAGAGAAAGGCTAGAATTCAGTAAGTTGAGCTTGATGGGAGATTCTGTTCAGAGTTTAGAAGACCAGAACACTGATAGAAATCCACATGGTACAGACTGGGCTCAAGAGGTTTCAATTGGAAACAAGGATTCAAATGACAGCTGGACTTCACATCATGTGTATTATATTCTTGCAGAAGTTTTTTCTTACATCCTCAGACTTTGCAGAATATTGAACTTATATCTGCCAGGTAAATCAATATGGTGCATAAAATTTAAAAGCAGCTCAACATTCAAATTTTGGTAAGGGTGCTTTTGAGGGATTTTAGATTTTACTCAGCTCTATATTGAGATTCACAAGCAAATATCCCAGAAGAGTGGTTTTAAAAGTTTTTGAGTTTCAAGAGAAACTGTACAGTAGAGTCATATAATTGGAGCAGAGTAGTGATTACTATGTAAAAACAAAGCAAAACAGTACTTTACCTCAAAACAATACAAGTGATACCTTGAGGGCATAGGAATAATCCAAAAGATCCTACCCATTATCCACTTGAGGGTGGAAAAGTGAAAGACTTTGTTTTGAGAAGATAACCCTACTGTGCTTGCTGCAGAAGGATGACTCAGAAATTGACTTCCTGGGATTCTGTTTACAGTACTCAGCCATCTAGACACTCATAGGCTGCTATAGTCATGATGTCAAAAGGTCTGACCCCTGCATAATGGGGTGGCTGTGCTTGGTGTTGTTAGTGCAGGACGAGGTACTGGCTTATGGATATGCGGAAAGAACGAGTTGTGGGTCATGGAGACTTCCACCCAAAATTCAGAAGAAGGTCTGTCAGGCCAGGCAGAGTGCCCCTGAGAGGATGGTGTGTGAAGCTGAGAGAGTGAAGCTGAATGTGCAGGGTATATGCCAGGAAGCTGGAGAAGCTTAGAACATGGATTGACTAAGGAAAATAAGCCTCAGAGAAAAGCCATGAAAACTATAACCATGGGTAATGCCATAGGAACAGGCCCCTTCTTGCCCTCAAAAAAGCCCTTTAGAGTGCACATCTTGCCACAGCTTGCCCTGGATACCGGGTATAAAACTGTAAGATTTAATATCTGCCCCACACGATTTTGGTCTTGCTTAGGTCCCGTTAGTTTTTAGACCCCTATTTATTCATTTTGGCATGGGAATGTTCACCCTGTACTTCTATATTTTGGCAGTGTTTCACTTTCACTTTGAGTTTTTCAGATTTCAATTAAGAGTTTTCCTTATGTCTCAGAGAGAATTTTAGAAACAGACTTTTCAGCGATGATGAAACTGTTAGAATGGTGGCAGTGCATAGACATGCAGTAAATGCTTTTTGCATAAAGGCATGTGTGCGAGTATTTTGGGAGCCTGGATTGGGACGTTGTGATTTAGGATAGACTTTCCCCAAAACCTTATGCACTCATAGACGGGGCTTTTGGAAAGTGATTGGATTGTGAGGGCATATTCCTGATGTACTATAGGAGGTGGGGAATGGTTGGAAGAGGGGATATCACTGGGAAATCAGCATATCTCCCTCCCTCCACTTCCTCTCTTCCTCCTTTGTTTTCATTGTGCAATGGCATGAGATGCCTTTTTGGCCATCCCACACTGTGCTACTGTCCTGCCACGCAGGTAGCAGACTATGGATTGAAACATGAGCCAAAATAAACCTCTCCTTTTTGAAGGTATGGATGTCAGGTTATTTTGTCCCTGCAAAGGGGGAAATTACAAAGACAGATGTCTTTTCATTTTTAATGTCCTCTTTAAATTCTTTAATCAATGTTTTAAAATTTCTATATAGATATCTTGCACGTCTTTGGTTAAATTATTTCTTTGTCATTTTTATTATATTTTGTAGCCATTTTAAATGGAATTGCTTTCTTTATTTCTGATTTGGATAATTTTCTATTGACAATCATCAATCCTACTGATTCTTTTGTATTGATTTTGCATCCTACAACTGCTGAATTTGTTAACTCTAATAGATTTTCCTGGTGGAGTCTTCAAAGATTACTTTGCATAAGATCACATCATCTCAAAAGTGATCATTTGAATTCTTTTCCAATTTGGATGCAATTTATTCTTTTCTTTTGTCGAATTGCTTTGCCTAGGACTTTCACAATTATGATAAAGCCAAGTGATGAAAGTGGATGTCCTTGTTGTTCTACATCATAAAGAGAAGTTTTTGGCTTTTTTACTTTAAAGTAATATTAGACCCTCACTTGCCTTTCTTATGTTGATATATGATCTTTTTATTTTTTCAGTATTTTTTTATCATGAGAAATTATCAAATATTATCTAAGTTTTGTTGAGAGGACATCCTAATTTTTATTCTTAATTCTTTTGATATGGTGTGTCATATTTATTGATTGTATATATACAGCCATCCTTGCATTCCTGGAAGAATCCCAGTTTGTGAGGATGAGTAATTTTTTATGTATAGTTGTATTCTCTTAGCTAGTATTTTGCTGATAACTCTTGCATCTATGCATTTTCATTTCATTTTTTCTTTCATTTGTATATGTTCGTATGTGATTTGAAGTAAAGGTGACTGTAACTTTGTAGTTGAAAAATAATTTTTTCTTGTATATTTTACAATGTTAAGTAAAATCTGTATTAAATTTCTTTAAAATTTGGAAGAATTCCACAATGACACAGTCTAGTCCTGATCCTTTCCTTAATGGAAGGCTTTTCTTTACAGATTTAATTTGTTGCATACTATTAGTCTGTTCAGATTTTCTATGACATTGATTCAGTCTCATTTTTGCATGTATTTTTCTGTGTACATAAATATATGTGTACATGCACATGTATATATATGAATATATGTATAGCATAGATGTACATGTATATTTTCTGCTCTAACTTTTGCTTTCTTTCTAATAATTTTGAATTTAATTTCTTATTGCATTACTAGTTCTTTCATATGCAGTGATACATTGTTTTTCTGATATTATTTTGCTTTGATGAAGGCAATGATTTCTATAAACTTCCCTCTGACTATTACTTTTGCTATATCATGTAGGTTATAGAATGTTGAGTTTCCATATTCATTTGCTTCAAGAAATAATATTAATTTCATTCTTGATTTCTTTTTTAAAATTTTTTTAAAATTTATTTTAAGAATAAAAGAAGGAAAACCTCTTAACAAACAGACGTCCATTTACAAAACAGCATAAGAACAATACACACAATAAAGAGTTACAGACAAAGTGGTAGGAAATTAACAATGGTTATTGTATTACGTATTGATATCTTCAAATTGGTTTCTCAGGAAAATGAATAGAGACATGCAAGACTGATCAAATAATTAATCATTAACTGTTCCTTTCAGTAAAATGATATGTCAGTAGTACAACTATGTTAGCTATCCTGTATATACATATACACATAATTTCCATTCTTTCTTTCCTCTCTTCCCTCACCCCAGTTGCTCTTTACTTTTTCTCAATCCATTTGTTCTCAGAAGTAAACTATTTAACTTCCATGTGTTTGTATTGTTTCCAAAGATTTTTCTTGATATTAATTTCTAGCTTTATTACTGTGATCAGAAAAGATACTTGACATGATTTAATTTTTTTAAAATTCATGACACTCCTTATGAGACTTATCATAGGATTTATCCACATAGAGAAAAATATATGCTTGGTATTGGTAGGGGGAGGTGATAGTTAATATTGAGTATGAATTTGAATTACTTGAAAAACACCCAGGAGATCAGCAAAATACAAATATGTGTGAGCTTCTCTGGGTCATAGGAAGATGATTTTGAGGAATGTATCTGCTCCTTGTTCCTTACCTCTATGGTTCTTTCCTAGCTTCCTGCTTCTGGGATGCTTTGAGGTTTGCAGTTTTTTTTAAGCATGTTGCTTTGCCATGGTATTTCTACCTTGGAGCCAGCTAACCATGGACTGAAATGTCAGAAACAATGACCCAAAATTAATATTTCCTTTTTCAAGTTTGTAGTTTTTCATATATTTGGTCACAGTGACTAAAAGCTGACCCAAACAAATGGAATGTTTCATAGATTTTGATTAATTTGTCAATTTACATCTGATCCTTGTTTACTCTTTATCTTGGTGATGTGTATGTTGCTGAAATTGGAGCATTACTGTCTCCAGGTATTATTGTATTGGACTCTATTTCTGCATTTTGGCCTATTAAAATTTGTTATATTTGGGTGTTCCAATATTGAAATATATATTTACAATTGCCTCTACCTAATTGCGATCTTTATCATTATATAATAAACTTTCTTTTCTTTATTTATGGCTTTTTGTAAAAAAGGTTTATCCTGCCTAATATTAATTGCTACTCCTGATTTTTGGGTTGCATTTACATGGAATATCCTATTTAATTCTTTTAGTTTCAATTTATGTGTGTCCATATATGTGACATGAATTTCTTGTAAACAACATAGCTGGTCTTCTGTTTTTCTTTTATCTGCTCAGCATTGTGAGTGGTTTTGGATATTTCAATCCATTTACATTCATTTCATCACTGGTAGGTGAGACTTTATCTTTATGTAATTTATTTTCAAATTTTTATGCACTTCTATGTTTTTTTTTTTTTTTCTTTGTCTTTTTGAGACAGGTTCTCACTACGCAGTTCAGGCTGGCCTTGAGCTCACTTTGTAGCCCAGGCTGGCCTCGAACTTGCAATAATGCAGGTTTTTTGTCTATAGTGTTTTTTTTTTTTTTTTTTTTTTTTTTTTTTGTCTTATAGTGTTCAGCAGTGTTGAAATGAATTAATAGTGTGTTTTCATCCTTCCTTATTATTTTTAGCTTTTCAATTATTGGTGCTCCCTTTATAGTTATTCTAAGGTTCATAGAGTTATTTCTAAGGTTTATAGAACTCTAAAGTTCTAAATTTTCAATTGAATGGCTATTTTTGAAATTATGCCATATAGTCTCAGAGATACACTGAAGCCCATTCTGCTATTGGTGTGGTACAGGTACAGATAAATGTCTGCTGCACTGGAATCTAGATCTGTGTGATACTGTGATCATTCTAGTGCTCCATTTGTAAGCACTGCCATAGAATTAGCTGTTGCAGTGTTGGTCTTATTTGTGTGTGTGCGTGTGTGTGTGTGTGTGTGTGTGATACAAACCTTCAGCCAAGAAAGCTCTTTCTGTGCAACCTCACATATGGGTCTCTCAGTGACAGGATCCTGAATAGCTTCGTAAAGAGGGGAGGTGTTCTGTAAGCCCAGTCCAAGGTCAGAACTGATGTGAACAAAATTCGTATTGGTCCCACAGGCACATTGGTCTGATGCCAGATCTGATTTATAGGCACTATTTGGAAGCCTTGCTTGTGAATGGAGATTTTAGTCTCTATCGCATTCTTGGTCTCTTGGCAGGCAGCTTGGCACTGGGCTCTGGGACAGAGCCCTTAGCTAGCTTTACTACTCTGTTCCAAGAAGGTGGACATGCTCTCCCTGCTGTGCTATCCTATGTTGGATGAGAGTGGTGGATCCAATATTTTAATGCCTGACCTAAACCAGTTCAAAAGGCTTAGTCCACAATTACTGTCTACCAAATACGGGTCATGAAGTTCTGCCCAACAGTGATGCTATGGTTTGGATATAACATGGACCCTAAAAATTCTCAAGAGTTAGGAGAGGAGCCTGGCTGGAAGTGTGTCACTGTAGGCATGATTTGGAAGGATATATATATATATTTTTTTTTTGGTTTTTCTCCGGTACCGGGAACCGAACTCACGACCTTGCACTTGCCAGGCAGCGCTTTTGCCGCTGAGCTAAATCCCCAGGCCCTGGAAGGATATATTCTTATCCTTGGCTCCTACATGCTTTTTGCTGTCTGGGTGCCATGGGAAAAACAAATTTGCTCTTCCATGTTCTTCACACTAGTTGTTTCCGCCTTGAAATGAGCCCACCTTGCATGACTTGGACCCCCTGCAAACATAAAGCTAAATGAACTTCTCCCCCTGTAAGTTGCTGGCATTGATTATTTTGTCCTACTGATGAGAGAGTATGGCTGGGTCTCAGCATGGTGAGCCCCATATTATGTTTTAAGGCTAAGGTCTGGATGTAATTTTCTTTCCTTCCTGTTAAGAGGTTCCTCTCTGTCAGCTGGGGCACATAAGATTTGGGAGAGGGGTTTGACATGGGAAATTTCTTAATTCTTACCTCTGCATCTTTTAATTGTTATACTGAATGTATGTACTATGGTATCTTATCTTATTTTGTGCTTGTAATGTGATTTTTGAATTGCGGTTTAACTTGACATACCTGTATTTATATAAATAACACACCCCCACTCACACTGTGTATAAAATCTCTGAGAAATCACCATAATCCACTCATTATGGATGTGATAAATATATTGTCCTACTGATTGAATTAGCATGATTCTGGGAGGTGCTGAATGTATTTACTGAAGACAGAAGACCATGGATGTGAGTGGCACCAACCAATGAGACTGCAGCCTGGATGGAACATAAACAAACGAACAAACAAACAAAGGAGGGAAATAGGCTCACTGCCCTGCCATGGACTGTTTTTCCTCTGCCATTCCCCAATCTCATGTTGCCCTAGCTTAAAGCCAGTTAACTGTGGACTGAAAACTCTACAGACTGTGAACTAAAATGAACCTTTCCTCTCTTAACTTGTGGATGTTGGATATTTTGTCCCAGGAAAGAGAAAGTCACTAAGACAGATGATACATGAAGTACAACTTTGGAGATG
Organism: Chinchilla lanigera; assembly: GCF_000276665.1. Classification (NCBI taxonomy): domain Eukaryota; kingdom Metazoa; phylum Chordata; class Mammalia; order Rodentia; family Chinchillidae; genus Chinchilla; species Chinchilla lanigera. The sequence continues at coordinate 12,883,460 of NW_004955426.1, forward strand.
AGTAACAACTTCAAAGAACCTAGAGAAATATACTTGTAGTAAGCTAAATTATTTTCACAATATTAATATTGACATATTAACACATTTTAAATTGATGCTTAACATAAAATGAGTTTATAAAAATCATATCCTAATTCACCAATATATGTGCATGCACAGTAAAAAGACATGATAAGAGTGAGTCACATAGCAGCCTCTAACTTCCATTGGTGCCAGGATTACAATATATTACACAAACAGAGCACAAAATAAAAGACACCGCAGATGTTTTAATCCACTAACACAAACACTGTATACTGTCTGGATGAGAGTAGCTCTTAGGTTAAAATGATGCCCCTTTATGGACATGACAGTGAAAATTTAATTATGAAGGTCCATGTGATACCACAAGACAGATAAACTTCAAATCTTCTGTAGATAGCACATTGAATTGTCCTGATAACTCTGGTGCTATTTAGTTTATGGATCCTGTACTACATGAAAAACACACAGTCATGCATTTTAAGTAATTATGTCCATACTTTTATTCTGTCACTCATCCCCTAAATATTTTATAATAAAAGTCTTAATATATTCAAAACACACTCTGTCAGAAACTAGGATAAGTCTTTTATATACATTAAATTAATCAATCTAAATTTTTATTAAGCATAAAATATTGTGATGTCTCTGATTAAGGATAATAAAATTTAAAGTTTAAAAAAATTAGTAAATGACAGAAAAGTACTGTGTAAACTCAAGTGGGTTTGACAAGAGCTCCTCATTTAAACTTTTTTAAGAATGTAGTTTTCATGTTTCTTTAATTACTTAGCTACTGTCAGAGAAGCCATATTAATTTTCTGTGTTAACCACTAACTGGTGATGAATATTTATTCTTTTTTGACAGGATATTTTGTTGACAATGTAACATATATAAATCACGTATTTAATTAGGAAAACCTTCCCTCCCACTCGGAATTTTAAACTAAGATAAAGGAATAGAAAAATAAAAGGTAGAATTATATGCATTATTAAGTGTCATGAAAATTTCCAGTTACATATAAAATATCAAATGTTCTCAGAGTAGAAAAGAGAAATTCTAACTTTTGTGAATAAAAAAATGTTGTATGCAGTAGAAACATCTAAAGCTAGATGTATTTGTATTTTCAAAAATTAAATTCAATTTCCCCCTTCTAGTCAATATGGAGCAACAGGTATCTGATTTATCTTATCATCAAGAATGACTTAAAAGTGAGAAAAACATAGTAAAACACAATTCCCAAAATACCGAACATCAGACAACTTTCCCTGAGACACAAGAAATTACTGATGTGATCTCTTTCTAAGGAAGGATTGAAAGCCCGAACATCCATCAAGGTGAAGAGGTAGAGATGGCAGCAATATATCTTACATAAGTAGAACAGAGTAAGATACAGAGAGGTATATGATAAAGATCTTTAGGGAAAATAAAGGATATTTTTTAATATCCCTCAATTACTCAAATGTATGTTGATCCATAAAACTGTCTAAGCCGGTGGGGAGGGTAGGAGTGATTGCTTACAAATAACAAGGAGTGGTCATCAGAACTCACAAGCAAAACCAGGAATATTTCCTTTTCCCAGAAACTGGAAAGAAAATCTTTATAATTTAGGTAGTGCTGATTTCATTACTAAAAATTGTTTGCCTTAGCATTTTAGAATTTTAGCCATAAAAAAATAAAACTGTCTTAGTGTTTGTAAGAGCTTGCAGGGCTGGGGCAGGAATCAGATTTAATGGGCACACAGAAATTTACAAGAGTAGCTGACAATATCTGCCCACAGAGTAGAATTTAGAAGTGTGCAAGAGGACGTTCTGCCTGCTAGGGATCCAGAGAATCCAGCCAAATGCCCAGAGACAGTGTCCTGTCGCATCGGAAGAGGAGGAATCTGTTGCAAGACTCAAGTGTCTGCATTGGCAAGTCCAAGGGTTGGCGCTAAAAGCTGCAGAGTCTGCGCCCTGCACCTACAAACCTGAAAGCCACTGTGAGAAGCTGAGGAATCTGTGCTGAAAGCCAGGAGACAATGCACAGGTGAAGCATGGAGTGCCTCAGAAGAGAACAGCTGAAACTTCTCTGACAAAAATCATCTGAAATCCTTCCCTTGTTTTTTTCTTTTTACACTTCTCCATCAGCCGCTCCTTCAGTGGGTCCTTCCTACCCAAAACCATGCTGACTCAATTTAGCTGGTTAATTGATTAACTGTCACTCAAGTTTACAATTAATCATTTAACCACCACACTCAGTGGCTCACTTGAAATGTCTCTCTCTCTCTCTCTCTCTCTCTC
>NW_004955426.1:12885860-12921570 GCF_000276665.1 Chinchilla lanigera
TCCATCTCTCTCTCTCTCTCTCTCTCTCTCTCTCTCACACACACACACACACACACACACACACACACACACACACACACACACACATATTGAGGGAAGGGATGGAAATGAGGTGGAATGTTCATTTTCTATCAGCTTTGTCTCATCAAAAGAACTATGCCTTAGTATGACATTTTGTTTGAACAGTAAGTTTTACTACCTCTGCTTCTAGTCACTCTCCACAGAGACTCAAATTCAAAGCCCTAATGTGTCAATTCCACTGAGGTGGTCCTCTATCCTCTAAAACATGAGTACTGCTTCCACATATATGAATTGAGCATCAGTTTTGTATTAAACTCTGTTATATTCCCTCTCTCTCTGTTTCTCTAAACAATCATTAAAATCTCTTTCTTGATTATATAAACATTTTAAATGAAGAAAGACAACAATATAAATATCAAATATAAGTTGATGATGAGATCTTAGATGGCAAAGTATTCTATAGACAAAATAGAGCTTTGAGTGATGAATTGAAAAAGGCAAAAGAAGAGTGGGCAGAGCAGTGAGCACTAACAAGTATAAGGAGAGGGGAAAAGAGAATTTCATTGTAATGCATTCCTTCATTTCAAAACAAGAAAAAGACTGAGCACCATCACACCTGTGAAAGGATCGTTCGGGGCAAACAGAGAAGATGGTGTAAAGATGCTGTACTTACACTGCGCATGGTGTGAAAAGGGGTTAAAGTAAAAGAGCATGCCTAAACAAGAGGAGCCATGAAATAGAAGGTTTTTTTTTTTGTTTTTTGTTGTTGTTGTTTTTTCTCCGGTACCGGGAACCGAACTCACGACCTTGCGTTTGCCAGGCAGGCTCTTTGCCACTGAGCTAAATTCCCAGCCCTGAAAGAGAAGTTTGAAACATTATAATAAGGAAGAGTTGCTGGAGCCGGTTCACCTGAAACTCTAACTCACTTACATTTGGATAGAAGTGTTTCTATTTCCCCAACTAGAATGGAGAGCAATGGCAGAATCAGATTAGGCCTGTTAAGAATTCATGGAGATTACTCAGTCAGAGCTGATGATAGCTTGATCTTTGGTGGTGATACTGTTGGATTTGAGAAGTTTGCTTCTGGATATACCGTACTGATAGAGCCAGTGGTATTTTTTTAATTCATTCAATATGGATTAAAAACAAGAGTTGCGAATAACCCCAAGACATTGGCGTAGGTATCAGCTTTGTCTCATCAAAAGAACTATACCTTAGTACGGCAATTTATTTGAACAATAAGCTTTACTACCTCCGCTTCTAGTCACTCTCCACAGAGACTGAAATTCAAAACCCTAATATGTCAATTCCACTTATGTGGTCCTCTATGGAAAGATGGGATTATTATTCCCAGATATAGGGATAGTTATATAGTTTAAAAATAAATGTTCAATTTTGTTTATATTGGGTTTGGGATACCTATGATTCACATATACAGACATGTCAAATAAACAGTTAGGTATCTGACTAAAGTGTTCAGAAAAAAAAAACTAAATTTAAGAAAGAAATTTGGAATCCACACACATAGTTATACTTATGGTAATAAAATTAATGTAATAATTAGAGAGAAGGGAGACTCCAAAATTAAGAAAGGAGAGAAAAATTAAATATAATTAAGTATATATTCAAACTAAGTAAGAATAGAAATTTAAACTAAAACCAAAACTATGAAGTTAAAGTTTGTAGTATTTATTCATGGCTATGATGTTAATGTGGAAAATAAAGCAGTTGCGTTACCACAGTATTTTACTTAAAAACATAAGTTTTGCTCAGAAAATAGAACACATAAAATTGGTACACAAACAACCATATCATATTGTATTTTCCAAATTGCAAGAAAGTAATTTGTTTCAAAATTAGATAGAAAATGTCAAGGTAAAATCTTCTAAATATGACTTTCACTCTTATTTTTTCCATTAACATAATGAGAAAGTGGATCAATGACAAGATGCTCTGATATACTGAAGAATAAGTGATCCACCAGCTGTGTAATTTATGTACTTTTCAAATGTTAGTCTAAGCTTGAAATAGCCTATTTGAAGCTGCAAATTGACATCTGATAGATTCCTTTCTACAAAAGCATTATTATGTTTTAGAAAATAGAAGTGAAAACTCTTCATAGGAATGAACAAAATAATATATTAATTTTTTATGAATTCTTTATTCTTTAGCATAATTAACTTCAAATTCTGCTTTGATACCATCTTGTAAAATAAACTGGAAAACTGAGTGAAGTAATAATAAACTTGGTAGTAGATGTCTGAGTGTTAATTGCAAAACAGATTCACATAATTTATATCTGTATACAGGTAATGTGAAAATGACATCTTTTATGTATAAAATATACTATAAAATGTTATATTCTATGATATTTATTTGGAATAAAATATTTGCAAAGCAATATAATATAAATATCAAAACATGATATATAGTAAAATGTATATTAATAATAATATATGATATAAATATCCAACATAGTAAATAATAATACATTTCAAAATGACCATATGTTGAACTCCTTACTTCAGTATAATTTTATTAATATTTATGAAAAATAACTAGATACCATGATATATCCCTATAAAACATAAACTTTGAAAGTTCACAAAAGGTAAAATATGAAGAAAAATAATAAACTGAAAATAATTTTTAAAATAGTATACATACTAATAGGTCTTACAAAAACCACAAAAATAAAAGGAGTACTTGAATGTTTAGTATAACATAATTACAATCATGATGGTAAAGCTGGAAAAAGATGGCTTAAAATGTGGAATAACATGACTTATTAACCTAATTTTTAAAATCCTAAGTAACATTATCAAAATACTAAAACGATGTCGTAAATCTGTAGCAATGATACCCCTGCCTTTTGCACTCATTAAAATATGATTTGGGGCTCTTACATTTTCAGTGTGGAATTGCTGTTAAACAGGACCACCTGTGAAATCTGGGTTATCCTTGTGACTTCTCTCAACAATTGAACACGTACATTTGATGTGCTATTTCTCAACCTGGGCCTCAAGAAGGTGCCTGCCTCCCATGCTCTCTCTGGTTCTCTGTTTATACCATAAGCACAGCCTCACACTAGCTTTCTGGCTTTCTAGAAAGATAAAGTGAAGATAAGCCAAAGCCACCTGTTTTACCCAGGTCAATTCAGTAAAAGAAAGATAGATGAATATATTTCAACAAGTCTAGCTTAGATCAAAAGGAGAGCGAAGCTAATCTATAGTCAAAGACAGTTTACGTAATAGTCACTTTATATAAATTATTTTATTTCTCTTTTGTATTGTGACAAAATGTACACAGTAAATAATTAACCATAAACCATTAAAGAGGTATTTTATACATTCAGTTGTATTAATTATATTCACTTTGTGTTTTACTCTCCTTGTAGAACTTTATTAATCCCCTAAACTGAATGTCTGTCATGACCAAACATTACATCCCTAACACTCCCTCCTTGCAGATTGGGTCACATCTGTTGTACAATCAGTGTAAAAATTATATAACGTGGATACCACATATATATTGAATTATATACTATCTCTATGTGTTTAAATTATTTTATTAAACATGAGGTTTTCAAGATTCACCTTGTTGTGGGCTGTGTAAAAATTCAATTATTCTTAAGGTTGTGTAATATCATTGGTTTGTATATTTCACGTTTTGTTATCCATTCATTTGTAGATCGATACTGGTCTGTGTCCATAGTTAGGATACTGTGAATAATGATGCAATGAATAGTGGTGGACAATTATCAGTTTTACTTGCTGCTGTCACTTATTTTGGTTATATACTAAGAAGTGGAATATTGTTGAATCTTGTATCAAGTTTAAACTTTCTTTTGAAGGAAGTTTCTTTTAAAGAAACTGCTATACCATTTTTCATAGTGGCTGAATTAGTTTCAGTTCCCACCATTGACATTTTAATGTACCAGTTTCCATATATCCTTGCAACCACTTTTTATTTCTGTTTATACACTTATTTTTCATAGAAGCCAGCACAATAGGTATTTTTAAATTTAGTAAGACTCAGCTTATCTTAATGTCTGTACTGGAGAATTTTCCATGTGCACAAGAGAAAAAGAAACTACTTTATTTTGGTAAGAGTGTTTGATAGTTCAATTGTTTCCTTATTAATTTTTTATATTTTTATCTACTTGACACATGTGTTAGTCAAAATAATTAGGCACCTCAAAATAATAGATAAAGAAAGTAGAAATTGAGAAATAGACACCTTAGTACCCTTTTTTAAAAGTAAAAGGATCAATAAAATTGCCTGCCAAGATTACTCCACACCAATAATGTTAATTCTTTAAAGAATAAGAATTGGAATTCAAATTGCTAATAGAGGGCAGCCCTTTCCTGTAATACAGATGAAGTGAGTAAAATGAGGGAGGACATCATAGGGTTTCTAGGATTTGAAACAAGAGGTTTCGCAAGTTTCTGTTTGTGAACCAAAAAAAAAAAAAAAAAAAAATTAAAAAGGGGCTGGGGATTTAGCTCAGCGGCAAAGCGCCTGCCTGGCAAGCGCAAGGTCGTGAGTTCGGTTCCTGGTACCGGAGAAAAACCAAAAAAAAAAAAAAAAAAAAAAGTTTCTGTTTGTGAGTTTCTACTTTCTATGAAGTCCTATCCTGTAAAAGTAAAAATATAAGAATTTGGAAGTAGGATTAAAACAAACAAACAAACACTAGCTTTTGAAATTTAATACAGGAAAAGAACAAACACCTGAAATGAATAAAGGTAATGAGGGTGATTACCAAAATTGTAGAACAAGTTTAATCTGGCTTTTCTGAATTTTTAGCAGAAAGCATCAACATTTCTGGAAACTATGTATCAGTACCAAGTCAGCGCAAGTAGTTTGGACAATGAGCATGAGTACATTCTCACATATTAACAAAAGTATTACTGAACCGATGGATGACTGTTATGGTTGATACATTGTGTCAACATGGGGAGTCTAGAGGTTTGGCTAAGTGACTTAGCAGGAAGCCAGAGTGCTTACTGTTTATACATCCTGAGCCTGTGGAAGAGGAAGGCAAAGATTATGTGAGAGCTACACGCCCCTTAGGTGGGGGTAGCCTGTTTACAAAGTAAGGCAGAGAAAGAAGCTGCTTGCCGCCATTCCTCCTGTTTGCTCTGGCTGTTTGCTGTTCGGCTGCCATTCCCCCCTTTGTTCTTGTTCCTTTGCTACCTTCTGCCTCGGAGCCAGCCAAGTATGGACTGAAACCTCCACAAACTGTAAGCTAAATAAACCTTTCCTTCCTTCATTTTGGGCGTTGGGTATTTTGTCTCAGCAATGAGAGAAAAGTAACCAAGACAGTGACCAAAACAGAAATAGTCTAGAGAAAAACAAAAGCAAAGGGAGAGAACTGGAAATAAAGTATAAATCATGAAGTGGTGCAAAATTTTCTTCAGTGAATCCAATTGTACTCATACTGTGACTATTTTAACATACCTTATGGAAAATAAATGAGAAAAACATATTCTTAGTGATATTTTGTGTCAAATGATAAAATGGACTTCAATATAGCTATAAATGTGAATGAATTTAGTTTAGGAACATTAAAAAATTAGCTACATCCCACTTTAAAAATATCCTACAAAGACTCCCACAGATATATTGAACATTGTATGAGATCTCCTAGGAGTATAAGAAATAAAGAATACATGTAAAAATTAAGAATAGCAGAGCTTCCATTATATGTCTTCATATAAGTTATAAGTATTTTGCGTTTTCAGAGAAATAATAATAGATTTAAGTCAAAGAGTTAAAATATATAACCAATGACCAAGAAAAATTAAAATCGGCGGCTTGACCCAGAGGTAGAATGTGTATATTGGATGAGTTCAGCTTTTTTTTTTTTTTTTTTCTCTGGTACCGGGAACTGAACTCATGACCTTGCGCTTGCCAGGCAGGTGCTTTGCCGCTGAGCTAAATCCCCAGCCCCCGGATGAGTTCAGCTTATTGCACAGTAAATAGAGGACTAAATTTTCATTTCTGTGTCTGAAATTACATTTTACTTTCAAGTCAAACTACATCCCTTCATTGGTATTACAATCTTTTTTTTTTACCTGTGATTTTCAAAATGTTTTGAAAAAGAGCTAAAGTAAGTACCTTTTTCTAGGCATATTTTGTTTCGGATAATAGTAGAAATAAATTTGTGAAAAAATAAGTTAATGTTCAAATGTTTTAAAAATTAGGTTAAAATACACATTGTTATCAATATATATGAAAATATCCTATTTTTAATATATTTATCTCACTGTGGTTGCCAATTTTTGAGGCAGTTCTGGAAGTCCTCTTTCCTGAGTGTCCTCAGCTACAGTGTCGTGGCTACCTTAATATCTGAAGTCAATTCATGATCATGAAATGCCAAACATCATTTTGATTTTGGCAAAGAGCCATAGTAGCAAAATGCCAGATACAGTGAATTATGTAGATAAGGACACACTGCAATAGTTTTATGTGTCTGGTTTTCCATTAGAAGGCACTTGCCATCAGCGTTCACAAGTTGTGAGCATTCTTCATAGATATTTGTGAAAGAGGATTTCCACACTGCTTTAGAAATTGTTGAGAAGGATAAGTGTATTTAAACCTAGGGGTGCATTTTGAAGGGTATTAATGTCAATCAAACTTTTACTCCAATAGTTATTTATTTAAGCATTCACCATATATTTGGATCACCCTGGTATAACAGGTACAGAAAAATTAAATCATTACAAAAAAATTAAATAATTAATGTTAAATAATTACATGGTACTTGTAGATGCAAAAATACTGAATAAAATACTAGAAAACAAAATGCAGGAAATCATTAAGAAGATTATACAGCATGACTAAGTGGCACTCATCTCAGGGAAGCAGGGGTGGTTCAATATATGCACCACCATAACAACACAGCTGACGACAAAAACCACATGATCATCTCAATACATGCAGAAAAAGTTTTTGACAAAGTCCAACACTCATTCATGATAAAAAACCCTACGGAATATCAGAATAGATGATCTTAACCTCAATCTGATCAAAGCCATCTATGAAAAACCAACTGCCAACACCATACTAAATGGACAAAAATCAAAGCTTTCACTTTAGAATCAGGAACAAGATAAGGATGTCCACTGAAATCACTCTTATTTAGCATAGTTGTGGAAACATTAACCAAAGCAATAAGATAAGAGAGAGAAATAAATGGAACAAGGATAGGAAAGGGAGAGGTGAAATGATCATTATTTTCAGATGACATGATACTCTATGGAAGAACCCAAAAACTCCATCAAAAGACTCCTGGAATAAATAAATAAATTTACTAGCATAACTGAATGCAAAATCAATAGTCAAAAGTCAATAGTATTCCTGTACACAAGCAAAAAACACATGAGAGAGAAATTGGGGAAACATCTTTAACAATGGCATCCAAAAAGTTGAAATACTTAGGAGTCAGTCAATCTAACAAAAGAAGTAAAAGATCTATAAAGTGAATTTTACAGTACCCTGAAAAAAAAAGATAGAAGAGTATTTCAGAAAATGGAAACATATTCCTTGGTCATGGGTAGGAAGAACCAACATTCTGAAAGTAGCCATACTCCCAAAATTGTGATACAAATTCAATGCAATCCTGATCAAAATACCATTAGTACACCTCACAGATCTAGAGAAAAAAGAATTCCTGAATTCATCTGGAACCAGAAGAGACACAGAATAGCAAAAACAAAACAGGATAATAAAAAATACAGCAAGGGGCTGGAGATTGAGCTCAGAGGCACAGGGCCTGCCTGGCAAGGCAGGGTCGTGAGTTTGATTCCAGGTACCGGAAAAACAAACAAACAAACAAACAAAAGAACCCAGAAAACAAGACAAAAAGCATCACAATCCCTGACTTTAAATAATTTTATCAAACTACTGTGATAAAATCAGAATGGTAAAGGAACAAAAAAAAAAAAAAAAAAAAAAAAAAAAAAAAAACAAAACAAAACAAAAAAGAAAAACACCTGAGGACCAATGGAACAAAATGAAAAATGTAGCCTCAAGCACAGACACCCTTAGCCACCTTATCTTTGAGAAAAGGACCAAACATGTTCACTGGAAGAAAGATAGCCTGTTTAATAAATTCTGCTGGAAAAACTGGCTTTCCACATGCCAGATGCTAAAACTAAACCCATGTCTATCAGTATGCACTAAAGTAAAAATGGATCAAAGTTCTAAATATTAAAACAGAGACACTAAATCTACTGGAAGAGAAAATATGTAGAAATCTTAAAGACACAGGTAGGCAGAGAGTTCATGAACAACAACAAAATTGCATGGGAAATAACTTCAAAGAATCAACAACCCGAACTCATTTATTGAAAAGTTTTTGCACATCAAAATAAATCACCAATAGAGTAAAAAGAAAACACATGAATTGGGAAAATAATTTCACAATTTGTACCTCAAACAAAGGACTTTTCTCTAGAAGATATAAAGAATTTTTAAAAAATCAAGCCCTATAAATTCAAACATCCAATAGAAAATGGGCATCTGACATGAATACACACTTCTCAGACAAAGAAATAAAAATGGCAAATAAATACATTAAAAAATGTTGAACATCGTTAATCACTTGAGAAATGCAAATTAAAACAAGACTGAGATTTCATCTCACCCCAGAAAGAATGGTTATCACCAAGAAATCAACCAATAACAAATGCTGGAGAGGCTGTTGGGGGGAAAAGGAACCCTTCTCCACTGTTGGTGGGAGTGTAGACTGGTGCAGCCACGGTGTAAAGAATTCTGTAGATTCCATTAGAATCTTTTGGAGAATCTCTTCTGGGGAATCAGTTAGATTCCTCTAACTAAGGTTAGAGGTCCCGTTCAACCCAGCTATTTCCCTTTTGGATATTTTTCCAGAAGAACTGGAAATATTTACCACAGCGATATATGTGCACCTATGGTTAGAGCAGCACAATTTGTAATAGCTAAATCGTGGAAACAACCCAAATGTCCATCAACTGAGGAATGGATAAAAAAAGCTGTGGTATTTTTATATAGTGGAATATTACTCAGCTATACAAAAGATAAATTTGAGGCTTTTATAGGTAAATGGGTGCAACTAGAGACCATACTCATAAGAAATAAATCAGACTTGTGTGTAAACATTGTATTGCCTCCCTAGTGAAAGAACTTGAAAAGGTAAATAAAATCTGAAAGGTACAATAAAAATTGTGAAAGGGAAATAAACTTCTCAAAAGTAAAGAAAAACTGGGATGTGGGAAAAGAGGAAAGAAAGAAGGGAAAATATATATATACATATATATGTGTATATATATATGGAAGGGAATATATATATATGTATATACATATGGAAGGGAATATATATATATACATACAAAATATCTAAGATATTTGCACTATTAATTTCTATTCATTTATTGAAATAATTTTTACTTGTTTGATCAGTCTTACATGCCTATAGCTGGTTAGCTGAGTAATCACTTTGAAGATAACCGTATGTAATACAACAACCATTGTTAATTTCCTAACACCTTGTTTGAAATTCTGTATAAATTTATTTTTGTTTGATAATTTGCTTTTGTTCTTTGATCTTTAAAATTAAAAAAAATTGTTTGTTACTATGCATTAGACTATCTCTCAGTCTCTTCCATTCCCTTTCCATTAATTACTTTAACATGCCTTGTGATTTATGAGTGTACCTGTAAAGGGACCTAATGTTAAATATGATTAGTTGTTGAATTAATGAATGATCAAAATGTATAAATAATTCAATAAACTGATAATGATGATTATTAGCTATGGGAATATTTGGTTTTTTTTTTTTTTTTTTTTTTTTTTTTTTTTTTTTTTTTGGTTTTTCTCCGGTACCGGGAACCGAACTCACGAACTATGGGAATATTTGTAAAATAAATGAATTTCAAAGTAAAAACTGAAATGATGATGATGATTTTGGCAGAGTACCCCAGTAAACAATGAACTTATATTGAATGTTACACATTTTATTTTCTTTGTATTTTTAAAATATGGTTTACCACAGAGGAAACATCTGTTTAGAAAATCAAAATAATATAAGTAGTCAACTTCCTTTTGTGTTCAATTTCCATCCAGCTGTATCACATTATGAAAGCATTTTCATAAAGAACATGCTGATGGTATCATGAATTAATCTATCTAAAACTTTCAGACAGATTTGTTGCATTGGCTGTTATTTCAAATGTTGCTCAAACTGGTAATACAATATAATTTAGAAAAATTTAGTATGCTAAGATATAGCATCATATAATAACAAAAAATCATTGATTTACAAAAAAGAATAAGACATAATTTTTTGTTAAGATATAGATGTAAAGGTTCACTAAATTTATAGGAAAATATTTCACAGAAAATACACTAAAGCTTGATGTGTTCCACTAACCAGAAATATAATCACATTGCTAGGATTTTCATTCTTTCTATGGTGTCAGAATTTTATTAACAACTATCAGATGATATTCACCAAAAATTAATAAAAATACTTTATCCTCTAAGGTAAATAGGATATTTCTCACTGTGAGGTTAGTGATTGGAAGAATTTTGCCCATTATTTTAGTTCTCCTTCACTGTTTTTATGACTAGATTTTAAGTGATTAATTTGTTGTTTTGCTGCAAGTTGAGCTCTCCCTGTATAGATGGATTTAGTTAATATCCCTTGGCAACTACTGTGTTAGTCAGCCTTCCTTTCTCGTGAAAGAATACCTGGGAAAATCTAAAAGGGAGGAATGGAGGGTTGTAAGGCCATACATTTTGATAGAAGGCTATGGTGTTGAGCAGAACATGATGGCAAGAAGGAGAGGGAGAGAGGGAGAGAGGGAGAGAGGGAGAGAGGGAGAGATGGAGACAGAGAGACAGAGAGACAGAGATCCTTCAACTGCACCCCTCCAGTGTCCTACTTTCTCCAAGTAGATCCCATCTTCTAGTGTTTCCATTGGTAGAAATAGGGCCATCATCTAGGAGATAAACCTTTAATACATGAGTGTTGAGGGAGTCACTTAAGATCTGCAAGTTCCCAGCCATACAGACCATTCAGAATGTTTCCAGTTAGTTTGTAAGCTGATACTGGCATTTACTGCAATGTCACTTACTTTATATTGTATAATTGTAACCATTCTAATTGAATGTTGAAAAATCACCAACAGTGAATATGGCTGTACTACAGAAAGTTACATAATTTAGTAGTTTTAACGTATCCCACTTATCTTCATTTTCATTTGTTAATTATGGATGCATACTGTTAAGTGTATCTTTGTAGAGTTGATTAACTTTTCATACAGAAAAGTAATATTTGGATAACAAAGAATTGCTTTAAATGTGTAAAATAAATGACTCAATTGCTTTGTAAAGAGATCTTTCACAATTTAGAGCCCAAGTACATTTTTTGACATCACTTTTTCTCATCATACTGCTATATACTGATTTTTTCCACTATATCGTCACATTGAGTATACAATAAAAATTATATTTTCTTCTGCTGTGAGTTGAGAGCTTCTAATTTCTCATCATTTGGTCACTTAAGAAAATAAAAATGAGGAAACTGGGGTATAGCTCAGTGGCACAAGCTCCTGCCTGGCAAGCTCAAGGTCCTGAGTTCAATCCCCAGTAGCAAAAATAAATAAATAAATAAATAAATAAATAAATAAATAAAAATCAATAAATGTGAAAAATCCTACTTATTTCTAATGTGCTTTTGTGGCTATGCATAAGGCATATCAATTAGCCTTCTGTAAATAAAAGTATATTTCCCTACAATCAGCGGTATTTCTTACATAGTTATCATATAGAATGTTGCCATATGAAATTTTAATATTGGTTTTATTTTAATGCTCTCAAAATTGTATTTCATTTAACATATTGGACTTCATATTTAATAAAATTTGTAATGTCCAATTAATTGTTATATTTTTATATATGAAAATGTATTTTCTTGTCATGTTACAAAGCACTGTACTTCATATTTTCACTCCTATATAGTTAAAAAAAATCCTGATTACATGCCTTCATAATTAATTTGAATTCTCTTTTTTTCCTTACTGACTGTCCATATCACTGTTTTCTTTGTATTCTCTTGTAGTACACATTAGAAGAGAAGCCAGTTCTTTTATGGTTCTAAATGATGACAAGCATTTACATGAGCGTAGCTCGTTCTTCTGTTCAAACCAATAGAAGGAAATGAAGTATAGTAAACCAGAAAAATGTTGGAGGAAGACAGACTGGCTCAGGCTCATCAGACTCTACTACCAAAATTTGTTTCCTAAATATGTGATATTAGGCAAAATTTATTATATACGTTTTAGAAGCCTCCTCAGTAATGTATAATGATGAATGTGCTTGAAGACAGATTGAACTAATGCCCATTCTAATGCCTGTTCTAGAAGGTTGCTATAAATATCTAACAACCTAAGTGTAGTTAACTTTTACTAGGAGAAGTGATTCTAACTGCAGATACCTTATTAAGAGTAGTAATCTAAGAGAGGCAATTGTCTGGGAAGGCATGTGATAAAAGGAGAAATAACATGCAGAACTAATGTTACCTGCTTTGTCCTTGTTCCCGTGGTTGGTCCTCAGAGTCTTTACCCATGGATCTACTCTCAACAACTACAGCAAGGAGTAATATTCAACTTCTGTACCTACATTTAGGTGAATGAGTTGGCTGTGTCTGCTCTGATGTTTGCTGGTGGAATAAATTATCTCCTCTTTTCAAATCTCCAAGGATTCTTGTTATTCAAGTAACATTATTCAAGTGAAGCTGTTGAGAAATTGTTATTTTTAATCAAATAAAAAATTTTAGCTGATTTTGATGTCTTTTTGTTAGCACCCAGAATGCGGAGGATGAGAGGGTTTAATTAATAATTTCCTAAAATGATATATGACTTCTTTGAAAATCTTTTCATTGCTTTATTTTAAATATATGAAATTACTCCATATTCCTCCATAATTTTTCCAGAAAAATTGGGATGTTACCAAGAATTAACTCAATTCTTAACACTATGATCAAGAGAAATGATATTATTACTTTTGTAGGACTGATTTTATGTCTTACCTTCTATGTACGTACGTGATTGACCTCTTTTAACACATTTTTTTGACATTCACTTACTTATTTTAAAAATTTGATGAAAAAAACTTGCATATATTTATCATCTACAACATTATGCCTTGAAGTATATACACACTGCTTTTATTGTTTAGATCTAAAATTTCCTTCAAAGGTCTCCTGTGTTCCAAGGTGGGGCAATTCAGAAGTAATGAATCACCGGGTGTCTTGGTTATTATTTTCTCCTTGCTGAGACAAAATACCCAATGCTCAAAACTAAACAGGGAAAGATTTATTTAGCTCACACTTTGTGGAGGTTTCAGTCCATACTTGGCTGGCTCCAACACAGAGTGGCACATGGCAGAGGGCAACAGTTCACAGTGGCAGAAGACAGCAAAATCAGCAAGAGCAAAAAGGGAGGAGCAGGTGGGGAGAGCAAGCTTCTTTCCCTTCTTTACATTGTGTGCAAACCACCCGCCCTGGGTTGGGTGTAGCACTCATATCCATAATCCTAACATTGGACCAGGGATCAATCATAAACTCTAGAAGGCCGCCCCATGACTGCATGAGGCTTTGAGGGGACATCCAGACACAAATCATAACACTGGGGATGTGACCTGTAGGGGTGCACACTTGTTCCTACTTTCTCTGTGCTCTCTTCTTCCTCAATCCCATAGAGTGAACAGCTTTTTTTGTCGAGTCCCCCCTGTCATAATGCTCCTGCCATGCAGCCAGTGGACCAGTGCAGGACTCCTGAAAACTGTGAGTGAAGTAATAGCTCCCTTCATTTACATTCTGGACGCCAAGCTTTGTGTCACAGGGAAGAGAAAGCTTATATATTTGTGAAATAGCTAAATCTATTTAAAGAACATAATATCATATTTTCACATGGTTAACATTTTTCTGAGGTGAACATTTAACATAGATTTTCCTAGAACTTCTCAATAATGGCAATATGATCATTAATGATAGTGACCATGTTATATAACAGATTAATTGCAATAAATCTCTCCTACCTAATTTAATTTTGCTTCATTTTCTATTATGACTTCTAACATGTTAGATGCATTTTGTATATTTCATATTTTTATAACAGAGAAACCACATGTATGTGCTAGTGTGTAATACTCTT
Organism: Chinchilla lanigera; assembly: GCF_000276665.1. Classification (NCBI taxonomy): domain Eukaryota; kingdom Metazoa; phylum Chordata; class Mammalia; order Rodentia; family Chinchillidae; genus Chinchilla; species Chinchilla lanigera. The sequence continues at coordinate 12,900,083 of NW_004955426.1, forward strand.
TATTGTTTCACTTAATTTTCATCAATTTTCTTTGTCACATAGAATTCTATTTTATGAATACAGAAAAATCTTGTCTTTATAGACATACAGATTTCCAGAATACAAAAATGACTTCAATAGGTATTCAAGTACATGTTTTAGTAAATGTATACACATTATAATCAGGTGAAGCAAAATTACTAGCTATTAAATTCAGCTAAGCAGATACTGGCAGTAATCAAGACTAATTGTATCAATATATATTTCCAGAATAATATATGGATGGTCTGAAAACCCACATACATAGTTTTTCTAAAGGTTTTCAATCATTCATTTGCATATTGACTACATAGAGCCAAATTATCAAGCCAAATTTAGACAGATATAGAATCATTGCTATGTACAGATGAACACATTGTTGATGTAGCTAGTACAGTATTTTCCTAGCATAATATCGGTTTTCTTGAGGAAGAAATACAGTTAATAAAAGTCAATATATCAACTTCAGTGAAATATTGCATTTAAATAATCATTTAAAGAAGTATTTTTTCTTGGAAATGCATATATCATTTATGTATCGTTAATACCACCAAACATAAATACAGTTTTTAGAGAGTGATTATTTTTAACTGAATTATTATTCTGATAATTAAATATTGAGAGCAATGACTATAATAACCAAACCAACATAATTTTCTCAATAATGAACAAATTGCTTTTAATTTCTAAAGTCATCCTAGAAAGTATTATAGAAAAGGAGAGAAAAAACTTGAGCATCAAAGCTCTTTTGAAAACTTCGACAAATTTTCACACCATATATTTTTCAGTGTGCACCAAGATAAAAATTGTTAAAATGACCTTTACTTTTATGATTTTATTTTCTTGATGTGCTAGCTTGGATCATCATTTTATGCACTATTTATACTCCTTTTTATGGGAACGCTGACCTTTACTGGAATTTAGCTATGGGCTGAATACAAATGTGCAACCATACTACTTATGAGTTGAGAAAAATCAAAGAATGATAAACAGAGGAGGAGAGTATCTGTGAAAGATGTCATATAAAATGTATCTTTCAAGCTAGGGTTTATAAAAACCAATTACATTTTCGTAGCTTTCCAGATTGCTTCATTGGTACTTAAAAATGAAAGAATCCTGGGCAAGTACCTACACGAAACCCTTGATAAAATAACTTAGCAAATTGTGTTATATATGTGAACACAACATAGTCATGGAAAGTTATTGAAAACTTATTTTAAATGAGAAGAAATTAAGAAGCAAAGTTTCATCTTTATTTTTTTAAATATATTCATCATATTTCAATTTTAATAAAGAGTTTGAATTAGTTTTTATACCAGTAACATTAGAGAAAATTACAAGTTTTGATTTAGGTTTCAAAGATGAAAACAATAAATACTCATAACAGGAAGTTGATTTGCTTTATATCAAAATTACTCTTTTTTTTTTTTTTTTTTTGGTTTTTCTCTGGTACCGGGAACCGAACTCACGACCTTGCGCTTGCCAGGCAGGCGCTTTGCCGCTGAGCTAAATCCCCAGCCCCCAAAATGACTCTTAAAAATAAAATATTATTCCTATAGAGATGTTAGGCTCACGGAGTGTATATTAGCACAGAGTGAAAATGGTGATATCGATGATCTAGAAATGTTATTTCCATTTGTTTTGGTTAAATTGCACTGGAAAAACACAACTGATAGAAAATGCATGTATAATTATGGAGACTGATTATTAGGTAGGGTTAAGGGATCAGTGGTGGACAAATTTGCAGTGATCTACACGCTGGACAGCTGAAGGTGGGCTCTGGGAGCTGCTGCTCGGTGCAAGAAGCTAGAAGCCTGAAAATGAGAAGTATCAGGGATGCAGCACCAGGCAGAGGTGGAGGGCCTGCAGGCTCCCTGGAGCATCACCGGTGTCACACTGCTGTGAGGCTGGAGCCCCTGGAGTCTGCTGTCCACGGGTCACAGGGTCACAGCAGCAGCAAACAATGCACCAGCGTCAGTAGAACAGAACCTCCAACAAAAGAGCACCACTGTCCTGCTTTCTCTTTTATTCCACCCAGGACAAAAGCCTGTCAGATGGTGCTCTTCACCCTGGGGGGCCTCAGTTTTCTGGCCTGTGTACCAGTCGCCTCTGGAATCACCCCAAAGACACGCTCAGAAATGTGCTTTATTCATCTTCCAGGCATTTCAGTCCAGTCATCTTGACACATCACAATATTCACAGAATTCACAAAAGAGAAAAATTATTTAATGGATAATACAGTTTGAATGATTATCCTGAGCTGACTGGGAGAATTTGTAAATCATATGTAGAATTGGATTTATAAAAAAATAATCATTTGCTATGTGATAATAAATAAGTTAAATAAATATTTTAATTTGTTGAATTTTCTTGTTTGAATTTTCCATTGTAGAAAAAAATTCTCTACATGAAAATCTTTTCTAATGTCTTTGTGCAATAGATAGCATACACAGGTGAGACCTGGTCTTCTAAATGAAATTCAAGCAGAGGAACATCTGGAGAATCATATATGTCATTCCAGGCTCCTAGACTGGGAAAATAATGACCATAAACACATTGAAAGTGATATACCTATACTGACGGAGAGAAGAGCCTATTCAACATTTAGACCACTGCAGAGAATATATCTCCTGTGGATTTACCAACCCCCACATTTGTGTTGGAATATATATATTGCACTCAGCAATTACACATTTTGTCTATTTGGTACATTTGTTCAAGTTATCCTAACTAGTACAACCATAAAAAAGGAAATTAATTACATGTATCAAATTTTTGGAAAACTATAAAGAAGAATATACTTGTAAAATATAGCTTGACTTATTCCACACAATGGTAAACTTTTACATTCATAGAGGCAAGATGACACCATATTGCTGACCAACAAATGTGAGATCATGATGAAATCAAATGTCCTGATAATAACTTATGGGTTTGGGTGCTATAGGCAGGAATACATTAACCATAAAATCATATTTTCCATTGTAAACTACATATGTATTTTATTTTATATCATTTTATATTATTTTATTTTATTGACATAGAGTATCACTGTGTAGTTCAGGCTGGCTTTGAACTCACTTTGTAGCCCAGGGTGGTCTCGAACTTGCAGAGATCCTCCTGCCTCAGCCTCTTGAGTGCTGGGATTACAGTTGTATACCACCACACCTGGCAACGAATGTATTTTAAATGCTTTATTTTGTTAGTTAATCAATGAAAAACTTTAGTGAATAGAATATGAATGATCTTTAAGCCCATTTTTTCTAATTTAATTTTTCATTTTCCATAATTGATGCCCCTAATTAATTTTCTTAGCTTCTATCCAATAAACTTAATTGATGGAAAAATAGAACCACCTACAGTGATAAAAACAAAATGATACAGGCACAGTGATGGACATATGGGTCAGTGGAACAGAATAGAGGATGCAGAAACAACATCAAGAACATTGAACTATTTGTTCTTTGACATAAAAGGTCAAAAAATATGCAATGGAGGAAAGATAGTCTCTTTAATAAATGGTGCTGGGAGAACTGGTTGTCTACACACAAAAGATTCAATCTAGACCCATATTTCTCAACATGCACTACACTAAAATCTAAATGGATCAATAATTCAATGTTAAAATGAAATGACGATGCTGGGGATTTAGTTCAGCAGCACGGTGCCTGCCTGGCAAGCTCGAGGTCATGAGTTCGATTCTCGGTACTGGAAAAAAAAACAAAAAGAAAAGCAAACAAAACATGAAATGATATGCTGAAAGATAAAGTAGCTGAAACTCTTGAAGTCATAAGTGTGGGCAAGAATTTTCTGAACAGAATTGGTTGTATAGGAAATAATGTCATGTATAGATAAATGTGCTCATATAAAATTACAAAGCATCTGCACAGCACAACAACCAGTGGAGGGAAAAGATAAGCTACAGAATTAGGAAAAGGTATTATCAGTTATTCAGACAGAGTACTAATATCTAGAATATATAAGTAACTCAAAAAATTATACTCATAACATAAAAGAGCCAATAAAAAATGGTCAAGTGAAATGCACAGTCACTTTTCAGAAGTACAAGGGACAAATAAATACATAAAACAATGATCAGCATTGCTGGGGATTAGAGAAATGCAAATGAAAAGAACACTGAGATTCTATCTCACTCCAGAAGAGAGTGACTGTCATCCGGAAATCTAATAATAACAAATGCTAGAGGCTCTGGGAAGAAACTAATGCTTCTACATTGTGCAGGAGGTTTTAAAGTAGTACAGCCACTATGAAAATCAGTACGGACACTCCTCAAAAAATAAAAATTAAAAATTCCATTTGAACCAGCTATTCCATCTGTAGATAGCTTCACACAATAGTTAAAAACCTCATATTGCAATGACACATGCATACCCATGTTTGTAGAAGCACATTTCATGAAAACTAAATCTTGAAGCAACCTGTGTATGTCCAACAACAGATGAATGGAAATGAGAAAAGAAGGATAAAATGGAAACAAAGCTTCATAAATAAGGATGGGAAGAGGGGTTGAAAGGAGGGGAAGGGAATGGACAAATAAGAAGAATCAAGATATATCATAGACAGGTACATTTTCCTCATGATGAGTATGATCGTTATGTATATCTAAATTGAATCAGTTGTTTAATAATAAAATAAATAAATAAGTGGTACTTGCACACAATGGAGTACTACTCTGCCACAAAGAAGAATAAACTTAAATCAATTGTAGGAACATGGATGTACCTTGAATCCATAATGATAAGTGACATACCTCAGGCACTCAGTTTAAGTAACACATGGTTTCTCTTCTATGAGAAACTCAAATTGTAAATAAAGTACAAAATGAAAGAAAGATAGCAAGAAGTAAGGAGCTAGGTCTTTCTTAAGTGATAAAGGGATCAATAAATGGAGAGAGAGGAGGGGCGGCAAAGGACATGAGATTCAAAAGACATGTTAGTCACTGGGAGGGGTGATGCATGCCTGTAATCCTAGCACTCAGGAGGCTGAGGCAGGAGGATCGTTGCAAGTTCGAGACTAACCTGGGCTACAAAGTGAGCTCAAGGCCATCTTGAACTGCATAGTGAGACCCTGTCACAAAAAGACAAAATAAAATAAAAAAACTTCAACATATAACAATCATTCCCAAGAATGTAATCATTATGTACTACAAAGATATAGTAGTAAAAAAAATAAAAATTCAAAGTTAAAAAATAAATGACTAATCCTGTGTATTGCTCCTTGTATAACCACTGCTTCCTCTGCTTCAGTATGCATGCAGCTGAAACTGAAATAGTGTACCTGTGCTAGTGTTTCCCTCCAGTGATTACTTTTTATTTCTAGATTTGTCCTGCTAGTATTATAAATTAGAAATTTCTCTGTATATTTACTTTAAATGTAAAATGATAATTTTTTTTACTGCTGTTTTACTTAAAATTTCATGTGTCTTGTCCAGGTGTTTACAAAGATATGACTCCTCAGTGGATCTTTCTCAAGTTAGAAGAGGATTGAGAGATGGAGGACAGGGGAGGGAGGGGAAACGGGATGAAGAAAGGAATGAAGATGTGTCATGTGCGTGCACCAACCGCACACAAGAAATGTAAGCGTTCTGTGCTGAAAACAGCACTAATACAAGAATAGCAACCTTCTACAAATGAGGAAGAGGAGGCGGAGGAAAATGGGATGGAATGAATGATGAAAACGGAGCTTCTGCAGATGAAAAGTGAACTAATAGTTGGAAAGAGCTGGGAGGGAGAGGAAGAAGAGAGAGAAAAAATTAAGATGCATTTGTGCACATTACCAGCTCCTCACAATAGCTGTAATTATTATGCACTGCAAACTTGTACTAACACAAAATAAAAGATTTAAATAAAAAGGATATGTGCCCTAAGAGTGACCTAAATTTTCTTAATTGTATTTTTGAAGAATTGTGGAAAAAATCACAAAAAAAATATATGTGAGAATATACACTTTCATCATATAAATGTATAACACTTCCTGGGATTGATCCATTGCATGGATAAAATAAAATAAATGAAAAATACAAAAACAATTATACAATTCATAGTTTGTGATAAAATACTGACATTCTAAAGATCATAGTAACTTCTAATCCTCAAATATTACCTTTTTCTCAAAGATATTGTAACACACTTCAGGAAGCACTTGTGATACAATGGTAGCTTCAATCCAGAGATGAATGTATTATAAGTAAAGGGACATTTTAATTTTAAGTGGGTTTAATACTGAGGATTATTGACTGAGAACTTTATGAATTGGTATTTACAAAGTGGAAATGATATGCTAGCTTTGGCAACCTATACACAAAGCTGAAATGATGGCTGGAAATGCAGATACAGGAGAGAGCTCATAAAAATACATAGTTTATGTACATTATGTTGGAGGGATTGTTAAACTTAGTATATTCTATTCTGTAGAATTTATCATTTTAAAATGACTTTAGTGTGCTGGGCATGGTGGTGCATGCCTGTAATCTCAAAAGAAGAGGCTGAAGCAGGAGGATCATTGCAAGTTTGAGGCCAGTCTCAGCTATATCGGGAGTTCAAGGTCAGTGTGAGTTGCATAGTGAGACTCTATCTCAAAAAACAGAAAGATGGCATTAGACTACATTCCTCTTCTCAGAACTCCATGATACACATTATCAGAAAAAGAATTCAAAAACTTACTATGCATCACTCTCTATATGACCTTGTGTCAGAGTTATTCCTGTTACATTTCTTATTTCTTTCTGTTTTTATTTAGCACTCTCAGGCCATAATCATACAATTTCAGCCTCGTTCTCTTGTATTTACTGATCCATCTGCTTGGAATACTATTTACCTGACGATCACATGACTTGTTTCCACCAATTATTTTTAGTATTATATTCTTATTTGGGGCCTCTTCTAAAACATTATTTATAGATAATTCATTCAGGACCTATGTTTCCTAATCCCTACATATAATTTCACTTAAGGATGTACAATTGCATGCATTCATCTGAAAACGGAATGAACACACCAGCTCTCACATTTGGAAAACAAGCACAAAGTGCTCCAAAGCTGCTATTCTTTTGTCCCTCTGCCGTACATGAAGATCACAAAGTTCTGAAAGTGGTGTAAAAATGTTAGGCTGCGTATTTTGCAGATAAAGGTACAGTCTGTTCTTAGCAGACAGATATTTGTAAGGTTACTGTTTATGGTGATTATTCAATTTTTATCCCAATTTAAAATTTAAAAGTATTTACAATTCTTTCCTCAGTGACAAACAGTGAAATGAAACTGATACTGTAACTTTTTAATTTAATTTTGCATGAATTCAAACAAGAGAGGTCTGGAAAATTTCATGAGACAAGCTAGCTTCATCTGAAATATCCAGTTATAAGTATTCTTATGTTCAGAAGACTGAAAGACTTTCATGCAATTTCTTTTTCTTTGCTAGAGTTGTGACTTTGAGAAGAAAATTTCTTTGTAGCTTCTAAGTTTTATTTTTTAATAACATGTCGATTTTCTCTTAACATGCCTATATTTTCTTTTCAGAGCAAGAAACAAAATATATTCTTTTCAGCATCAGCTTCAGTGGCATAACAGATAGGACATGGTTTAAGACATTATTTTCTGCTTAAACGATTGCTGCTATTTTGTTTAACAAGGTTTTGCTCAGTGATCTTGAAATCTATTAAAGCATATCCTAATGTCATCCTTAGAGTACACACATGCTATTTGATTCCAATGTAATCTAGTTGATATGAATTAATTATAAGAAAATTAAAATTGTATAAGATAAAGTGAATATTAAAATATTCTGAATCAGAGTTCAATTTTTAGTCATGGAAAGTCGGACTTAACTTAATAAAAATACATAATAGACATCAGCAGTATCCATTGTGAATATAAATTCTATTTATACACTAATACTTTGGATTTGTCCAATATAAACTATGTGGAACCTTTGAAAAACAGAAGGGAGTTTTAAGCAGTTTTTAAAGTTATTATAGATTTGGAAAACTCAACTTGCAATTATGTGTGGAAACGTCCTTTGATTTCAATTAACAGTTGTTATTTAACTGTAAGAATTTAGGTCATAGTTCAGTTGGCAATTTAGTGAAATTGTCCCACTTAGACAAAGAACCTGTCTTTGTTTAAACATTCAAATTTTACTTGAACTCTGATTATTTTTATTACTTTCACAAGAATATATTTCTCTTTAACTACCTTTATGAAAATTCCTCATATAAAAATGCTCACTCCTGTGAAAATCTTTTTACATTTTCCTAAGCACAGTTATGGAATGATTAATATTGACCACTCTTGTTTTTAATGGAGTTGATTTAAATTGGGTTAGTCTGACAATTCTTGTTCAGAATTTCCTTTTAAATGAACCTGAAAATCTGTACCAATTGCAGCATCTATCTGAATAATTACTACTCTTATCTGCTATTCCCACAAAAAATTTAAGATTTGATAAGCTATATTTTTGCAAATATTACCCTTGTAATAAATTAATATAGCTTTATAATTTTTGATGTAATGTTTAATATAAAGGAAGCCATTGATTCATAGCAATAGAAACAAAAAAGGAAATGCATATTTCCTGGTGTTGAGGTAGGTAAAAATATAGTGGGATCTGAAGACACTTAAAAACCTGTCAATAATTTGTCTTGCATATAATTAAAATAAGCTATAACCAAACTGTTTCGCTCTACTAAACTACATCTATTGATGTAAGTGAAAAAAATTAAAAGAATCCTGCAATGCATTTTGCACAAGTGTATGAGCGTTCAATACTATTCATCAATTTTTCCCTATTAAACAAAATTGTGTTTAGTACTTTTATTTAGTAAATTTTAATAATATGTTTACAAATTATCTCCAAAAAGTATTCAATATTATCTAGTGTAATTTCTACTTTACTCTAAAATACTTCAAAGAAACATAAATAATTTATATTTTAAGTTGTTCAGTCTTTCAATAAAGTACATTGTTTCTTCTGTAAGTAAAAACATGAATTTCCTATCATACTTAATTTTTTGAGCAATTTGGATTTGGGATATTGTTTGTTAGTTTAATAAAAAGCAAATGCCAACCATTGACAGTCAATTCATTTGTCACTGAAAATGTATAGCTGCAATTAAGCTTTACAAGACATAGAAGATGATGATTTATTGCTAACACGGATATCCTCAGTGCAAAATTAGACTTAAATATGTGTCTGTGGTTGGCCATGTATGTGTTTGATGGACACAGGAGTACCAGATCAAAACAAAATAAAATGAAATGCAAACAGACAAAAATGAATAAAACAAACAAGATTGAATCTTGCTACAGCACAAAGAAATTTTATCCTAGAAATATGGTCAACTTCCTCTTGAAATAGAATAGAAGGTTACACTTCTTTAGAGTTAAAAGAATATTTGATTTCAAATGATAACAGTCACCTCTAGGGCTATGATTAAATTGTTGTGTACTCTGGCAGCTTTGAAAATGAGGTCCTGGTGCTTGGAGTATCAGGCAATTTTTAGTTGCAAAGTCCTGCATTTCTGGCCTGTGGCTCCGCACCAAATCACAAGTCAGTCACCTTGTTAGTGCTGATGTCAGTTTCATAGAGAATAATAATTTCTACTTCCTTATGATGAAATGTTTCTTTATTCTTAATAGAAAACTACTGCTGAATAAATTAGTATATGACTGAAATTAAATTTTCAATATGAATTTGATGATCCAATATTTTGTTAGATTTCTTTATTTTTAATTCTTTAATTTTTATTTTAAAGAGAGAACAAAACAATGACAAAATCACAACATTGAAGACAAAAACAAAACGACACAAAAACTATAAAAATGATACAAGGGGCTGGATTTAGCTCAGCGGCACAGCGCCTGCCTGGCAAGCACAAGGTGGTGAGTTTGATTCCCGGTACTGGAAAAAAAACAAAAAAATAAAAATAAAAAAATAAAAATGATACAGGATTTCAAAATAAGGGGATAGGAATGAATAATGGTTGTTATATTACATACTGTTATCTTCAACAGAGCTGCTCAGATTACCAGATGTAAGAATGCAAGATTGTTCAAAGAATTAAAGACAATTGTCTTTAGATTTCTTTACTTTTAAAATTTTAATTTATAATTAATTTGCAAGGAACATGTATTTAGTGGGTTCATTTAGATGAGTTTGGACATTGTCAAGTACTTGTGGTGGGGCCAGAGATATAGCTCAGTGGTATAAGTGCCTGCCTGGCAAGCGCAAGGTCCTGAGTTTAATTCCCAGTACCACCAGAACAAAACAAGCAAACAAACAAAAACTCGCTGTCACCAAAATCAGAGAAATATATATATATTTATTTTGCTTGTCTCCTTTCTGATTGTAAAAAGATGAAAATAATAGAAGAAAATTTTGAAAAAGTTTTGTCTTCTTAGAACCCTTTTCCTTTTTAAAATTTTTTTATTTTGACGATAATTAAAAAACTTATATTTTTTCTATTTATTTTATCCAGAGTTCTCCAGATGACCAAACCCTGTAAATATGCTTCTAGATGTATAATATGCTTATGTGGTTATTAACTCCTGTGATTACAGAGAATTTGTAATCCCCAAATCTGCCACCGCAAGCTAAAAACACAGGAAGGCTGATTGGTGTAATTCAGTCTGTACCCAAAGGACTGAATATCATGAAATTGTTGTAACAGTAAATCTGAGGACAAAAGCCTGAGAATCTGCTGGGACAGGGCAAAGGACCACTCTAATGAATATGTTTTTGGGAAAACAAGAGGAGCAGGAACTCTGAATTAATTTAGCGGGCTGTGGGTGGATGTCTCAGCTCTTATTTGAATGAAAAGTTTCCTTTCATACCATCTTGTCATTTTACAAGATCCATCAAGGAATTAAATGAAGCTAATGAATACTGACAAAGGTGGATCTTTTATTCAAAGTACGAATTTATCTTTTGAATACACTCTCGTAGACAAATTCAGGAATGATTACCAGATATCTGATAAGACTTAACCCAGTCAGAGGGCACATAAAATTAATCATCACACCTCCCGCATTTTAAATGATATTGTAAAAGCTATGCTACCCCTGGAGACACGACAGCAATACTGCCAAGAACAGGATCCAAGAGATATAAAAGTATTTTAAGATTACATGCAAAAGACAGCAAAAATCTGGGTCCTTGATTTTAGACAACAAACACAATCCCTAGATCAGGCACAGTTTTAGATTGATGAAATAATATATATTTTTTTCATTCAACTATATTTCTTTTAAACATTTGGACAATATCACCTTAGCCAGTTCATGACTTTATATATAAATGTTAAAAATTTATGATAGTCCTCTGCTTAATGGTTGATTTAGGAAAGATGTAGATAGAATTGAATTATTTGGGGAGGGGTCTCAACTAAGTGTTAAATATCTGAAATGATCTGCTCAGTTGGTATGTAACTAAATGTGAAAAATCAAAAAAAGAAACCAAATGTTCCAAAGGTGAACTTTTATAATTTTTGTGGATTTTCACTATTTAGCATAATAAGATTGATGTTGATAATGTACTTTAAGAGGAGATTTAAAAATATTGGAAAGAATGGGTAGGTAGTTCCATCTATAAAACTTGGAGAGAGTTTCTATGTTTGAGTAAATCTTCATATCAAATGAGTCAGTATTTAGTTATCTACACAAAATTAACTTAAAGCCAAAGTTTATCCTAAGATTGTTGTTTTGTATCTACGTGCCCCGCAAAAGCCTCAAGAGATCATAAGGGGGGCGTCCTAAAGGTGGCTGGATCAAGGTGTGTGAATGCAGATTAAGGTGTGGATAATGAAAACCCTACTCTGTGCTGCTTTGTGGTCTTCTGCCAGCTGGTCATGGATTATGTTTCCTCTTTGGTGCCCTCTGCTCTGCCGCCTTCCCTTGGGGCCAGCCAACTCTGGACTGAAATAAATGTTTTCTCCCTTAACTTGGGGTCTAGGATATTTTGTTTCAGCAATAACAAAAATAACTGAGAGCAATTACTTGACTGGGATTTTTTCTAAATTTTTCTTTTCTCTTTGAGACCTGTCATAGTGGAATATGTCGAATTGTATGATAATAAGAAAGAGCTAACAATACCGAATTTAGTGAAACAAAATAAATACACTTATCTATCTCTCACACACATACGCATACACATACACACTACATATTTCTGAATTATTTTGTTTGAAGAATCTAAATTGCATTGGAAGACTATTTAGAAAACAATGACATTAAAAGGGAAACATATCAAAATTTAAATGATAGCAAACTCTGCACATGGGAAAAAACATAAATACTTTTATTGTTGTTGTAAAAAAGAATGAAATCTACAAAAAAACTACATAGAAAATTGTCAAAAAATCGTAGGAAAAATGGAAAGAAGAAAATTACAATGACAAACACCAATAAACTATTAAACAGTGATAGTATAAACAATTTTACAATTTGAAAGTTTTATTTTTTTTTAAAATTTGTAATACATAAGGGAATGTCTGGAGGATTAATGAAGAAAGAAGGTAATATGTAAATATATAGCACCTGAAGTGACAAAATTTTCTAAACCCACTTTCAATGAGGAATATTAACCAATAATTAAAGAAGCAGATTGGGGAATGGGAGGAGACAGGAAGGGTGGAAATTAAGAAGGGTCAAAATATGACATTATAGGTACCACTACCTTAAAATGAGTGCTGTATTGTTTAGCACAAGAATAGGCTAATAAATGGGGGAAAAGGAAATATACAATAATCCAAAAATCCAATAATCATTTCAATAAATATTTGACTGAGATAGCTGTCTTACTAAATTTGATCATATTTAAAATGAAATAGATTCTTTTTCAACATAAAATTCTTCCCAGTTTATTTCAAAGTAAGACATAACATTGCATCAAAACAAACCAAAGTTAATACCATAGACCCATTTTACCTAAACTCTGAAAGAACCCTTAACAGAGACCAATGCTTGAGTCCCAAGATTCAGAAAATTGTACTTTTCCATTTATTCTACGACTATACACATCCAGAATTGACAAATATCCAGCTCATTCTCCATCTTCACCAATTCCAATTGCATATTCTGTAATCTGATTGTGGGAAGCTCTGCTTCCATTTACCAAATGCAGGATTCAATTAATTACAAAGGACTTCCCACTCTTGTGAAGAGAAAGGGAGGTTATCAATTTTTGGAATGACAAGTCCAGCGATATAAGGGTCCAGGAATAACTGGATCCCTAGACAAAAGATATACAACAGGTTGGGACGCTATACAGTTATTCAGGTTGTGCACTGCTCATATATACCCAACTGACACTTCACTTTCAAAATCTTATGCTGTAATAGCTGAATCCACTCGGAAGAGAATTTTCCTTTGTGTGTCAGCCTTACTTATTTGTCATAGAGTCAGGCAAGGGCAATACTCTCAAGACCTGTTCTGACTCTCTCCGAACCTCAATGTGTTAGTGTGTTGCCCTGAGAGATGATTTTAGTGACAAAGAATCTGTTTATAAAAAAATTTAAACAGAAATAAGAGTATGTACACTTTATGATAATTCATGGTTTTTTAAAAAATATAACAAAGCAGTCTATCAGATGTTGGCATATTAACTGCATAGTAAATGTAAAATGTGGCTTGAAATATAATTTGTATACTTTTACATTTAATAAAATTATTCTAAATATATTCAATTTATAAACTGACTATTGGGTCTGGGGATTTAGCTCAGTGGCACAGCGCCTGCCTGGCAAGCGCAAGGTCATGAGTTTGATTCCCGGTACCAGAAAAAAAAATATATAAACTGACTATTAATAAATTATTTTAGCTCTCTATTCTAATGTGATGCTTTATCACTTTACTAGTGTTTTCCAGTTTTCAACTTTCACAATGATACAAGAATTTAATTGAGCATTGTGCACCTCTCTAAGTGCAGTATGAAACACCTTGTATATTTAGGTTACATTGATGCCTCATGTATAAGTAATATTGTACATACGTCTGCACATGCAAAAACTGCATTTGTGTCAAATTTACAAATCAGCTCTAAAGATACTATGAAATCATTGTGTAATCTAATATAAGCATCATAGAAGAATTTTGATATGTCAACCTGATGAAATAAGAATCTCTGGAAGACTAATACAACAACTACTAGATGTGTCTGTAGAGTGTTACAGAGATGGCTGGCTTGTGAAGCAGCAAACTGACAGGGAAGATCTACCTTTTTTATGGGTGGCACCATCCAGTGGGCTTGTGGTCCAGGTAAAATGGAAGAGGAGGAAGAGGAAATCTGCTGCCTCTTTCTGAAGGTCTGTTTTGCTTGAGTTGGTACATCTTTTGTTCCTGCTGTGGCCTGTAGACAGTAGACTATTTTTGAGCTCCCTTGTTCAGAAGCTCCCAGGTTCTTGAGCTGAACAACTTCTAGATCCCCGCAATCTTCAGCATGCAGAATGCCCTCGTGTATTCTCTGGTTCTGATCCAGTAATTCCAAAGAAATCTGGAGGTTCTTGGAGAATCTGTTCTTCTAAGGCACTGTAAACAATGCAAAGAATATTCCGTGACTTATTTGCAGTGTGTAGTATGTTTGCAAACTTAATGTCCATATTTTCATGCTATAAAAGTATTGTGATTTTACAGCTTGAATGGAAGACTAAACTTTTCATACTTTGGAAAGATGGTTGACTGAGGAGAGTATTACATTCATCATTAGTTTCATCCATTGGTGTATATGATATCAGGAATCGCATTCTGTTTGGACGTAACGGATGTGAGGTGGCTGGAAGAGTGTGTTCTTGTCCCCAGATTCTCCCTCCTCTCTCTACTTCCTGGCAGACGTGAATTGATGAGCTTTCCTCCACCTGACCCCTCCACCATTCAATATCTAACATCCAGCAGGTTGATTATATCTGAACTGAAGACCAAAATGATAGGCTGCAAATCGCCTCTTTCTTTATATTACAGGTGTTGGGTATCTTGTCTCAATGAGAAGCCAATTAGTCACTTGTAAATGTAGTGGGGTTTATTTTTCCTATTTTTTACACTTCGCTTTCTCACAATAATACCATAGGAACCAAGAACCTGTAAGGCAAATTTAGAATTTTAAATGAACTCTGTAGGTGGAATACATTAAATTATGTGAGCAATCACAGTATAAAAACTTCAAATGAGTGAGCCTAGAAGTGAAAGTGCTATTACTCAATTATAACTCTAGTCATATGTTATTATTTAAATTTAGAATATCGCCCCCAGGATCTTGTTTATTCGGAGGTGTGACTTTTAGGTTACTGGGTCATGAGTTCATTAGGGGATTCATCCATTGATGAGGTCAGTATCCAAATGTGAGTTTAGGTGGCTGGGAGTGTTTAGAACGGGTTGTTCTGTGGGTGCATGACCTGGAGGGTATTCTCACCCCTGCTCCTTCCTTTTCTCCCTGTCTCTTGGCCCCTATGATTTGAGCAGCTATGCAGTGCAAGACCATCCCATCATTCTCTTCCTTCCTTGCAGCCACCTGAATACATACTGAATCCCCTAAAATCCATGTGTCAAAATAATGCCTTCTTCCTTGAAGTTGTGGCTGTTGTGAATTTTGTCTGATTGCTAAGAAAGTGACTAACACAGATTTTGGTACCAGATAAAGGGAGTCATTTCTGTGATTAACTGATCAGTGGATGCAGAAGCCTTTGGAACTGGTCTGTGGGAGGAGTTTGAAAAGTTTTAGAGGTGTCAGTTAGATAAGGTATAAGCTGATCTCAAGGCAGTTGGAGGTCAGAAAACTAGAACAATTCCAGAAACATACACAATAAATGCAATGCTCAGGATGTATCAATTGGAAAGGACTCCATTGGCAGCTGATTTTTGAGGTTGTGTGTTATTCTCTGGCATAACATTTTTTTCTCTATTTTGCCCAAGTGCTGAGGCTTTGGGAGATTGAGATTAAGGGTGGTGAAGTAATTAAGCTGGCAGAAGAAATTTCAAAGCATCCCAGTGGTGATGCTGTGGTATGGGCAATAATTGATGGTTTTATCCAAATTTATAATGAGAATCAGGAGCAAATAAATATTGGAACCAAAGCATATGACTGTTTCAATAATATGGAAGTTCAGGCAACATTGAAGCCATGGAGAGCATGGTTGCAGTTTAATGTATTAGCATTAAAAAAAAAAAAAAGCCCTTTACATCAGGACAATGGGAAAGACAGCTTGCAGGCAACTCTGGAAGCCACAAGACCACACTTTTTTGCAGGCCTTGAAGTGCAAAAGTGAAAGACTGCTTGAGAGGAGAACTTCAGGGAGTTCAGCTAATTCTGAACAAACTAGGAAAGATTCATATGTAGTTTAAGCATCCAGGAACTCAGTAGCCTTTGAAGTCATGATCCAAGTGATTCTAGCTACTGTTCAAGATGCTGGCAGACTCTGGCTTCTATACAGTGTAATTTTACAGATATGAAAAAGTCAAGAGCTGTAGGTTCAGGGAAACTTCCACATATATCTCAGAGGATGGCTTGGGCGGCCAGTGTGACCCTGAGAGGCCAGAACAAGAGGCTGTGAGAGTAAAGTTGAAAGTGTAGTGGTGATCTCAGGAAGCTAGCAATGCCGGAAATGTGGAAATTCCACCAAGGAAAGCTACAGGCAGTGAGCAGAGGCACCCCAAGAAATAGGCCATGTGGTATACAACTTGCATTGCTACAGGGGTAGAACCAGCCAAACCATTTGGAGGTCTCATCTTACCAAAACTTGCACTGGGTCCTAGATATGGAATATAGAATTTAATAATTTCCTTGGAAGGACTTTGGATTTAGTGCCAATTCTTTTCTATCTCTCTTTTTCTCAATCTTTCAGTGGGACTGTTTATTTACCCTTTGCCCTTGTATGCTGGTAGTATTTAGCTTTCTTTTTTTATTTTTAAAAGGGCTCACAATTAAAAGCTTGTGTCGCATCTCAGAGATTTTGAACACAGACTTTTCAGCAAAGCTGGAACTGTTAAAACTTAGGCAACTTTTAGAGACTGACTAAATGCATTTTGCATAATATACTAGCTATGAGTCTTTGGGGTTCAGGAGTGGAAATTTATGGTTTATATCTACAATGAAATGCAAAAATCTCATGTGTGTTCAGTTGGGGCTTGACAGAGTAATTAAATCATAATGAATCTGTAGGTGAATATGCTGTTAGAATTTGAGGCCTGGTCAGAAGAGTCAGTTCACTGCATGTATGACCTGGACGGGTGTAATTTGCTCCCCAGTTCTCTCTTTCTTCTTCTTCCTAGCCATGGAATAACCAGTTTCCTCCACCAGACCGTTACAGCATGCCCTTCATGCCTTGGAGCCAGCAAATGTGAAATGAATCTTCCAGAAACTAAGTTAACATAAGCCTTTCCTCCTTTAAGTTATGAACACTGGGTATTGTGATGAGGCAGTGACTAAATATTGTCTCTTGCTATCTGTGAGGGTAGTTACCAAACACCTATGTCTGCAGATGCTCAACTCCCTTATATAAAATGGTATATTTGCATACACGTCTATGCACAGTCTCCCATATATGCCACTGTATATCATCTCTGCATTGCTTATAAATTCAAATGATGTGTGAAAAACATAAAAATAGTTACCAAACTAAATGTTTTAAGAAATAAAAGAAAAAGTTCTTTTTCTCTTCAGTAGAGACATAATCATTATAGATCTAATTAAAAGTCACACCAGCCACATGCACATTTTTTCTTACATTATGTTTTCAAAGGTCTATCTTTTCTATTCATTTCTATTCAACTATTTTCAGCCTTGTGAAATCACAAGGGTTATTTTGACTCATACTGCACCTAAAAGTGAATAACACAATATACTTTACAAGCAAACACTGAATATAAAACCTTCAAATCTGAGAAATGACAGAAAACCCAAATATACTAATGAACATGTGCATGTTAATCTTTGTTCTTTTATGCACAGAAAGCAAAGTTTTAGTGGTCCATTTGATATTCTCTTATTAGAAATTATTTGGAACAAATAATGAGGTTTTATTTGGCCAAGGCTATGATAAATGAAATGCCTTTATTATTTCATTTTTGATGTGAAAAATCAATACAATAGCCATATTTTTCCTAACTGTAGTGCAATAGGTTTGGTTCCTTTTAAAATAAACCTTGTTGTCTGCATGACCCCAACCTGCCTCAACAAATTATCTATAACAAAGTAGCATGAATAACAAATTAAAATTCCTCCTCCAGAGGAAATATGTCAAGAATGCCAAAGAAATTATGGTACTGGCCGATATGTATGAGCAGGAGCAAAAGGAATGTGAAGGCAAATAGGTCTTGAAGGTGTTAGATAAGGTGACACAGCATTCACAGGGCTAAATGTAGGATTGAATTAGAAAAAATGCCTTTTATATTAAGGGGGACTGTTGTATTCAGGGTTTGCAAGGAAATAGATTTAATGCAGAACACATAATTTATGGGATTATTTTTATAATATTCACCCAGAATGTCAAATGCAGAAGAGTACAAGAATTAATGTCTCCATGCTAGAGACACAAAGAATCCAGCTGAAGGCCTGGATTACATGGCAGTGTCCTGCATGAGACCTACTAGAGGCCCAGGGCTCACAGCAATTTCTCATGCAAGTCCATATCAAGGGTCTGCACTGGGAAAGCCCAAAGACCAGTATGGAAGTCAGAAAGTCTGCACCAAGGGCAAGGATCTATGTCAGAAGGCTGAGGGATACACTTTGGAGCCAGAAAGCAATACTCAAGGCAAAGACCAGAGCCCCTGGTAGAGATCAGCTGCCATTCCCTGCAGCACTGAGGATCTGTGTTCTTCCTCTCACAAGAACAGCTGAGTTCTATCATGAAAATCCAGCTGTGACAAGCTTCTCTAGGAAAATCAAAGGCATGAAGTCATCCCATCTTGTTCTCCTTTTCTGTCATTTAAGCAACAATCCTCAGGTGTATCTTTCATGCTCAGAACTCAGTTAAGCTGTGTGATCCCACTTAAACTGACTATTTATTAGTCCATCACAGGCACCCAGTCCTCTGCAAAATAGAATTCTGCATTTAAACATGAAGTTTTGGGAAAATTCTGAGCAGTTATTGATATGATTGATATGAATGTTTAGAGTGTGACATAACAAATGTTTTACCTTTAATAAGGTGAATAGGTCAGAGATTTATTAGTATATTTTTGCAAAGAAGGGAAAGTTCAAGGATGTAAGAATGTTAGAGTCACCTTTCTTATACTTTTTGATGGTTTCTGAGGATACTTCTTATACAAAAATAATAAATGTGCTAGAAAAACAGAATGTGAATATCTTTAAGAAGCTGAATGGGGGCTGACTCTGTAGGATGGAATTAGAAGAAAATGATTTTTTTGTGTGAATAGTGGATCATTTGTGTGAGTGTTGTAGTTTATGTAAACAGGGAATTAAGGAATCTAGTAACTAAAATTAAATGTTATGGCCATGTGAACGTAGTTACTACCATGAATAAAATGTCTAGAATTATTAACAGTTTCTTGATTAGTTAATTTTTTGGGGAAAGGAACATTTTTTGTGATTTTTCAGGGTCTAGAGATTTTAAGGAAGATTTTACGATGTTTGTGTAAGACCAAATCTAGAGATGGTAAGCATAAAGCTGATATCCTTTCCTCCTCTGGAAAACTAAAATTTCTCTACAATTCTCTGACCCTTGCCAGTTTAAAAAACCAGATCTCATTAATATATGTAAATTCTATATCCCTTGGAGAAAGAAACCAGCAATACCATCAGAATTATACATGTTTTCTCTGATCTACTTGTCATAGTGAGTACACATTTGATAAAACATAATATCTAGATGTGAAATGCTTAAATATAACATTTGAGTGGATATTGATATTAGAAGACTAAGAAGACATCACCCTTCAAAGTTTTACAGTTACATAATTGGCTCACAGGGATCACATGACCAAGGAATATCTTCATGGTAGAGATAATGTTTCCATAAGGTGATTTTGCTGTTTACCTGGTTCCATACTATAAAATGAGGTAAGTATAATTAACAAGTGATACAAATATTAAATTGATTTTCTGTCATGGAGAAAAATGACCATAAAGTAAAACAATGTTAAATAGAAAGCATTGCCCTTTCTATAAACTCTGCCGAAGTTACTTGTACAAAATGAAGGTGGATGCTGGGATACTTCTGCCCTTCGTAAACTCTGTATGAATAGTGGTAGACGACACCTAGAAAAAATTTTCAGGTGGTAACCCCAATCAGAGCTGCTGTCCCGAATGTGGAAGCCTGCTGAAACATAAGAGCGTAGCCTCCGGCACTTATTCTCCTCTAATTATCTGGCAAATGTGTTGTTATTAATTTGCACCAATAGAAAATATGAAAAGTAGTTTTCTTCCAGTTGGCAAGGAAAAGAGAATGTGTTCACTCTGAGGCCCTGGGAATACGTTAACTCTCTTACTTAAGTTGTAAAATAGTCTCAGAGAATCCTCATCATTATGACAGTCAACAACACTCAGGGCTTGACCATACGTTAGTGACACCAGGCTAATTGGGTCTGGTGAGTAGAAACTGGCAATCATCCTAGCTGTTACGGGAAGACATGCATATCAGAATAGGATATAAAACTGAAAAAAAAAAATTCAGGGCCTTATAAATTGCTGAAAGTTTACAGATCCAGTCTCCTTGGATAAAACAGGAAATCTTCTCTTTGCTAAATGCTCTATCATTAATTTTAAAATCCTGGAATAAATTAAAGGTGGACATCACATTTATCATCAGCCTTCTCAGTTTGAGTGCCAAGGGCTCATGAGCTAAGCGTCTGATTCTTCAGCCATGAAAGCTGTTTTCCTTCAGAGCATTAGCTCTGCCTGCCTGGTGGAGTCTAGCTACAGCCAGTGGTGAATGGTAACCTACATATGACAGAATCAGAAATAAAGTAAAAGGTGACCACTTTCCCTTTGGCGATCAGACAGCCATTTTCCGAAAATTTGTTTTTTAAATAGAGAAAATCCAATGATTTCCTTTCTTTAGAATTTATAGACACACTAGATATAGTTGGCTTCTTTTTTAACTGAAATGATTATATCATTATTTGGGGGCTCACAAAATATTTTTAATAAATACATGGCACTGATAAAACATTACATTAAACTTAGGGTGATCTAATGCAGAACAACGTGCACGGCCGTTATATCCATTAGCTTTTTAATTGGTCCCCGTATTATCTAATCAATTGCTTAACAAAAAAAACTGATTGTGAAAGTTAAAATAATATATTCCAAAAACACTCTTCAAAATTAGGGTAGTAATTTCTCCAAAATGCAGTATATCTCCCGCATACGTAGTTTTAATATTTTTCCTTTCTACTTGGAAAATACAAAGTGTGAAAGTGAAACTTAGAGCTTAGCATGTGAGTGACTCCGACTTCAATTCGCAGCGCCAAACAAAACTACAAAAAAAAAAAAAAAAAAAAAAAAAAAAA
>NW_004955426.1:12922150-12969885 GCF_000276665.1 Chinchilla lanigera
TTAGTTGTTAACAAGAGCTAGACAAGTCACAGTAAACAATAAACTGATAGCCTTAAAATGGGACATCTTGGGCTGGGGATTTAGCTCAGCGGCAAGAGCTCCAGCCTGGCATGCACTACGTGGTGAGATCGGTTCCAAAAAAAAAAAAAAAAAAAAAAAAAAAAAAAAAAAAGGGACATCTTATTTATCTGGCTATTGAACATCTTAGAATTCAGAGAACAATTTCTATTTAGCAATGATATTGAATATGAATAGACTTATAAGTTAAATTCAGTAAGAGAAACTCATTTTGAATGTAGTAATTGACATACTTTTCAAACTATATTATATTTTTACAGCCATATTTACCAGATTACTTGTTTTGGAAAAGAAATTAAAACTTTAAATAAAGCCTGCCAAGAATGCCCACCAAACCCAGAAAGGCATGTCCAGAAAAGCCTAATAATGGGACACTTCTTCCTTTGTGTAATCCTTGCTTGTTTCAGTGATGGCCTTACAATATAACTTGAGATGCTTAAACTCCCTTAGCAACCCTTGATGTCACTCAACCCTCCAATCACAGTGCGCCAAATCTGCCTTTGTACCTCCCCACTTACTTTCCTATAAAGGTCACAAAACCCCAGCGGGCAGGGATCTCACGCATTGGGAGAAATCCCAGTCAAGTCCACTGGTGCAAGTTAACTGTCTCGTAAACCTTCTTGGTGCCATTTCTTCCCATGTTTCGTCTGTTTTCCTAGCAGTCTAACCCATGTTTACCTGAGTACTCTTCCTTCCAAGATTTTACTATTAAATATAAAATGTAGATTCTTCTCATTGACCAAATTTACTTAGGATTAAATTTCTCAGAGGAAAGAAGCATATTTTGATTGCAATATAGCTCCCATTTTTTTATTTTAAAGAGAGAAAAAAAAAAGAATGATAAGACATTAACAATGATTATTATATTGCATATTGGTATCTTCAAAGTTATTGGTCAGATTACAAGATATAGGCATGAAAAATAGATCAAATTATATAAGCACTAACTGTTCCAAAGAAATCACCAACAAAGTAAAAAGAAAAGCCACAATTGGGAAAAAATTTTAACCAACTCTCCCTCAGTCAAAGGACTTCTATCTAAAACATGAATAGAATTTTAAAAAGAAATCGGGTCCCCAAAATTCAAGTAAACCACTCCAAAAATGGGTATCTGAGCTGAATATACACTTCTCAGATGAAGAAATACAAATGGAAGATAAATATATGAAAAATGTGCAATATCATTTATCATCTGAGAAATGCAAATTACAACATATCTTCCATTTATAAGTCAAGTAATATTGAGTATTATTGTTTTACCGTTTTTCACTGTTTCTTTTATACAGGTTCTTGTTGTGTGGTTTAGGCTGGCATTGAGTTCACTACGTACCTAAGGATGGCCTCAAACTCACAGTGATCTTCCTACCTCAGCCTCCAGAGTGCTGAGATTACAGGAATGTGCCATTACTCAGCCAACTATTTTTAACGAGGCCACATAGAATTACTCAGAAAAATTTCTCATAAGTAAAGTAAAATAATGAATATAATCATTTTCTTTTTTATTTATAATATTGCTGGAAATGTAATTTTTGTCAAAAGCAATAAGGTATAAGCAATTACCTAAAGTACAAAGACAAGAAAATATGGATATAAACAAAAAAGTTTCATCGACATTATACCTGAAAAATGATTCAATTGTGGGAATGTTTAAGCCTAAGAACACTCAAGAATAAAGGATATCATTGTGAAAAGCAATATTAAGGGAATTTGAGGATTTATTGAAGACACATTAGACTATAGGCCAGATTACAAAAGAGACTGAATAATTAGGTAACTTAGAGAAATCCTCCTGGGGTCAGAAAATCGAAAAAAAGCAATGAATTATCACATAGTAGAATTTAATAACTACATGTTTTCTAGAAAAGAAGACAAAGATATAGTAATTTCACAGTCATCATTATGCTATGGAGTTCAACATCAGAACCCTAAAACTACTTGTAGTTTGAGGAGAGAGAGAGAGTATATTAAAATAAAATAGGTGGTCATAAAACAAGAAAACATCCAAAAGAAAAGCTGCAGAAAGAAAGCCATGATCTCAGTTGCTACAATATACTATCTAAAAGGTGCAATTTAAAGAAAACAAGAAACGATGAAGAGTCTTGCAAAGAAACTGGAAAGTGTAAGTCACACATCAGAAAAAAAAAAAGCAAACAAAAAACAGGTCTGTGTTTTGTTGTGAAAGTGTCCATATCTTGAATTTAATAGAAAAAGTGTAAATAGTCATTTACACTTAACTAGTGATATGCAAAGAGAATGAAATGGGTGCAGAAGTAATGGAAGATATGACAGCAGCACATGAAAGAGAATATACCAATAAAGATAAAATTTTTAAGACATGAATATTCTGGAGTCCAAAATTGTTATAGCTGAAATCAAATGCAATGAGAGGGACTCAGCAGTAAGTTTGTAAGTTTGAAAATAGATCAAAAGTGATTATTCAATTTAAGCATTAAAAAAGCAGTAAAAATATTTTGAGAACTCAGAAAAGGATGAGTTGATGTCTTTCCTTAGACCATTTTGTGCTGTTATAAGAGGTTATCACAGGGGGCTTGGAATTTAGCTCAGTGGCACAGCACCTGCCTGGCAAGCGCAAGCTCATGAGTTCGACTCCCAGTACCGGAAACAAACAAACAAACAAAAAAAAAAAAAAAAAAAAAAAACAAAGAGGTTATCACAAATGAGTCATTTGCAATGAAGAGATATTCATGTGCTCAGAGTTCTGGAGCCTGGAATTTCACGACCAAGTAGCCAAAGCTTGAGGAGCTGCCTTGTACCACACCATAATAGAAGGCTGCTGAGATGAGGAGAGGAGGCAAGCTATCAAACATGCATCCTCGGGCACTTTATAATGAACATACAACCCTCAGGACATAAGCCTCTCGCGAAAGGTCCCATCTCCCAACACGGATGTGTTGAGGGCTGTTTCCAACATATGATGTTAATACAGACTGAAGAGTAGGACGTTTGTTTTACTAGAAACTCTTCTCTCTAAAATTGTACTTGGGGTCAGTAAGGACTTCAGTGGAAAAATTATGTTTCTTCTTTCCTTTGCATTTCCTATGATCCACATGCTGATGCTTAGCACGACTGAGTGAGTGAGTTAGGATAATAGCCAAACAAAGATTTGGCTTTTTTCTCATACTTGACTGTATCCTCGCAAAAAGAATGGAATATAAGAAGGTAACACCAATATGAATTGTGTATAAATAATGTGGTCATGAACACTTTGCTTTTCTGTCACATTCCTTTGTTATTTTGTGCCTTAACTGACACAATGAATTTCCAAATAATGCCAGTCTTCTCTGGAATTTGTAGAGCAGAAACACTTAATAACATCACGGTGTGTTGGCTCATTTCACCTTATTGCTCAGGCTTTGAAATTTATGATTAGAATCATGTTCCCTGTAATTATTACTGTAATTCAAGAATTACTAGTCAGATTTTTATAATGTCCTTTATTTAATGAAAATTTTAATGTATGACGGAAAGAAAAAATAAGCTAACCTAGAATTTCACAGCCAGTGAAAATTTCAAGCTAAATTATGGCAATAAAGGACTGAAAGGTTAAAATAAACTACCCCAAAATATTGGAAAAGAATGCAAATGCACCAGAGCCAAATGATCCCTTTGAAATAGTGCTCAGTGATTTGACTGCTAAATATCATTTGTAGGAAATAGATGCACCTTGAGCCCATAATGCTAACTCAAGTAAATTAGATGCATCAGGTTAGATATCATATGATTCTCTTATATGAGAATCTCAAAATAAAATTAAACAACAAAATAAAATACAGATGGCAGAAAACAAGGACATAAGTTTAGTGGAGTTAGGAAAGGAATATGGAGATAGAGAGATGGAAGGGAGGGTAGGAAGCAGAAGTAAAACAGATCAAGGTATGGTACATATACATACCAGTTCCTCACAGTGAATGTACTTAATATATATTGCAAATGTATACTACTAAAATATTTTTAAAAGAATTGAACATTATTAAAGAAGCTTTTGTACAAATATGTTTCTACAAATCAACAGTCATATGTTGCACTCTGGATAAAAACATTTCAGTCAACAATGAATTGCATACATGGGTGTCATCACATAAGAATATAATGGAATCATTTTCCCAGTAGAGAGCCTTTCTTACAGGTTTGTGTTATGGCTGGTGTAGATACACAATACTGTGCTGCCAGTTGAATAAATATATAACACATACAGGTATGTGCAGTACATAATACTTCATATTGGTAATAAAGGACTCTGTTACTGATTTTCACATTTAGTATATTACACTTTCTTAATTATATCTTTTTAGAGTGCACACCTTTTACTTGTAGCTATAAAACAAGCTGAGGATGTATCTCAGCAGTAGCTTTATCTTAGTTTCTTTTCTCATTGCTGAGATAAAATGCCCAACAATAAAGTTGAAAGAGGGAAGGTTTATTTTAGCTCATAGTGTGTAAGGTTTCAGTCTCTGGTCGGCTGGTTCTGAGGCAGGGTGACATGACACAGAGGCTCAGCACAGTAGCATAACAGAGGATAAATATTTTATGGTGTGGTCGACAGAGGGCATCAAGCAGCAACAGCAGCAGCAAACCTGCCTTCTTTCTGTCCTGTTTTATTTAATTCAGGCTACAAGTATATTGACTGGTTCCATCAATACCCAAAGTGATGTTTCTATTATCCATACCCTTAATATCAGTACCACATTCTTAATCCACATTCATGCACCCTAATCCAGCCATGTTTGAAACTCCCCACGGATGATCACATGAGGCTTTGCTGGGAGAATCTAGATACAAGCCATAACAAGGGTACTAGCCTAACATGCACATAACCCTGGGTTTGACTCCCCAAACTGCCAAAGAAAAATAAATAAAAAACCAAAAATTTAATGGTAAGCAATTTCATGGGCAATTTTCTCAAGGTATTTCAACAAATGTTAATATTCTTATAGGTGATACTTCTTTTTTTTTTTTTTTTTTTTGGTTTTTGTCCGGTACCGGGAACCGAACTCACGACCTTGCACTTGCCAGGCAGGTGCTTTTGCCGCTGAGCTAAGTCCCCAACCCCATAGGTGATACTTCTCTACATAATGTCCCTGAAGATTTTCCAATGGAAGAAGATATAGGGGTAGAACATGTGATACGTGATGGCCCTGACTCTGTATATATCTAAACAGATGTCTTACTTTTTAACAGAATGCTTTAAAAGTGAAAAATTTTTCAGGAGTTACAAAATTTCAAAAGATTTAGAACAAAACTTAAAAGAGCTTATTTTGTATAGCTATACAATTGTTTGAGTTTAAAATTGTAAAAGTCAAACATTTAAAAATAGCACATTAAAAATTCTAAAACCCAAAGCCAATTTATTATTGAAAAAAGATAAAAATATTAAATAAATTTGGTTTAGCCTAAGTGCACATTTTTTATAGTTTTCAGTAGTGTAATGTCCTAGACCATCGCATTCACTTATCTCTGACTCATTTGATTCAAACAGAGCAATCTTTAAACTTGTAATCTCTATTTTTTGGTACTATATACATATACAGGCTTGTATCTTTTATTAAAATGTAATGTATTGACTTTTTATGTTTAGATACATGTATTTGTATAGATACTTGCTTTTGTGTTAAATTGCCTAGAATCTTCCACCCAGTTTTATGTACCATGGATTTGAACCCTAGGAGCCATAGCCTGCAACATGCAGCCTACGTATGCAGGTGGCTATCTTATTTAGGTTTCTACATTTAAATGATGTGAGGTTCACAAAATAATCATAATATTAATATATTTCTCTGTATGAATCACCATTATTAACTGATGTATGTCTGTATTCACAGTTAGGCAAATAATGAAACAAGCACAGTATCTAACAACAGAAAAGACACAATACAGTATTTTATACAATGAGTTAGCACTCAGAACCTAAGTTAGGAGACAATTTTTTCAAGATAGAAATAAAATAAGAAAACAAAACAAATTCAAACAAGCTTTTCACTGGTATGCAACTGTTGTCAATACATAAAAGAATATATGAAGGTTTACATTTGTATTTTATTTCTATATTATATTTTTGTTGTTGTTTTGTTTTGTTTTGTTTTTTTGTTTTTCTTCCGGTACTGGGAATTGAACTCACAACCTTGCCATTGCCAGGCAGGTGCAGTGCCGCTGAGCTAAATCCCCAGCCCCTCTATATTATATTACTAATTTTGGACATCCATTAGAAAACATCACACAAACTGTGGGTTAAAATAAGGAAATGTAGTTTTCACATTATTTGTGACTGAAAAAGTCCAAGATCAGTGAGTTCACTGGTTCTTTTAATGGCAGAAGCTTTCTTCCTGCCTTGCAAGTGGCCACTTCCTCACTCTATTCTTATGTCATAAAGAAAGAAACTCGATGCTTCTTCCTCTCCTATTAAGGCTGCCATCCTTATGACCTCAATTAACCTCTGTAGCCTCTGGAGCCATACAGGCTCCATCTGCGAGTACAATCATATTGTGCGTCAAGGCTACAATGAAAAAGTTTGTGCAATACATTTCAATATATAACATGTATAATATCATATTTCACTTGGTTTTCTTTTGTATTTTCATAAAGTTTATTCAAAATGAATTTTGATAACTGTGAATTTTTCCTGCTAATCCATTAATCAATTCTACTTTTATTTTCTTTCTTCTTTCTATCTTTCTTCCTTTCTTTCTTTTTTTCTTTTCATGTGGCTTAATTGGACACACTGTGTTCTAGAAAATCTTTAATTCATACTAAATGTATAGATACTATACAATCTTTGAGCCTGAAATATATAGTCAATCTAAATATAAGTGCATTTACTCAATCTGATCTGAGTTTTGTGAGATTTTAAAACATATCTAAATTCTTAATCTGTGGTGCAGGTCTAGCAAAAATACAGAAGCAATATTTATTTTCATCAGAATAAAAATAGATTTTTTGACACAATAACGCTGCATAATACACTTTATCAAAATCTTGTGGACTTGCAGGAAGATATACTTTTTTTGCTCATGAATCTGTGCATTCGCTGGTGAGCTCTAAAAATCTGAGCCAGGTTTTGCAAATGTATGCTTGTTTAAATTATATGTGTACAATGAGATGAGAGCTTGTTGAGGACTCACCAAGTAAGCTTAACTCCACTTTGTTTTTGTGATGTTCAAGCTTAATTTACAACTTGATTGGGGTGGGAGTTGCTTAGAGAGACAGAAATAGAACACTTCTAGCTGGCCATGCATGTGCTAAGGAAGTGTGACCTTACACACTGTTTCTGGTTTCTCACTGCTTCCTCCCTGGCACTGTTTGCCTGCTCTTCTTCTTTCCCTCCATGAACCAAGCACTTTCACGCTGTACCACTTTTCCACCATGATGTTTCCAACTTGAATCCAGGTGACTGCGGACTAAATTCCCTGAAACTGTGGACTAAAGAAAATGCATCTTCATTTAAATTATGTGTTTCTAGCATTGTGTCCCAGAGACAGAGAAACTAACACTAATATCTTAAAAGGCAACAATTTAAACAAATTAAATCTGACAGAGTTTATTTGATCAAATAATGATTTTTTAATTAGGCAGCTGTAAGAAAGATAAGTTATCAAGAGGTGTCCCTAACAGCATGAGCAGTGTACTTTTACACACTCAATATGGAAACAAAGTAGAGAAACCAATTTTTTGTCAGATACAAGTGTTTGCCTACTTACCATGTTATCAGTAGATGTTTATCCTATAAGGGCATGATTTGATTAGTTGGCTGCCTATCATGCTTGGTTGTTTGTGACTAAAATCCGGTTGTTTGAAACAAAATTGTGCTTCTAAATTATTTTTCAATTTGCTTGATTACTAATTCCAATTATTTTTATATAAAATTTAAAATATAGCAATAATTTACAGTTAAAAGTCTTTTAATTATTTACTTAGACATCTGAGACTTACTCATCTGTGATCCATGCTTTAGGATCTTTTCAATGGCAGAAATTAGGAAGGTATTTTTCAAGCAGAAGCTTGCTGTGTATCTTTGGCCAAAGTATGTTACAAGGTAGAATTGTGAAGCGAGAAGAGAAGCTGCAGTGTTATACAGAAAAGAGCAAAGCTACATGCACACATCGAGTAGTGTTATTATTGTAGCCAGTACACTAAAGAAGATACATGAGAAATCATAAATTGTAGATCTTTATTTTTCTACAGACAAATTGCCTTGAAGGAGATTGAATAAAGAAGTACAGTTGTCTTAAAATGTCACAAGAGGTTTAAGTGTTTAGATATAGGTATTATTTCACCCTTCAACTGAAGAAACATAACCTCTGCATTAGTCTTTCTAATATTTATTTTTCAAAATTAATAAATAATGCTTTTTAACCAATGTAAGTTTACAGAAAAGTACAGCAGAAATTAGAATTCCCACCTCTGTCTCCCTTTCTGCTTGCTCTCACTCTATCCTTTATTAACATTTTCCACTTGTTTGGTGCATGCTACACTTAATGAACAAATAAACAAACATTTACTAGCCAAATTTCAACTTACATGAGTGTTTATTCTGATCCTTAGAACAGTGGATTTTGACAGATGCATAATGTCTTCTATCTTCCATTGAAATATCATATTTTTTTTTTTTTTTGGTTTTTCTCTGGTACCGTGAACCGAACTCACGACCTTGCGCTTGCCAGGCAGGCACCTTTGCCGCTGAGCTAAATCCCCAGCCCCTGAAATATCATATTGAAGGATTCAATTGTTTAAAAATTTCCTTTGTTCCACCTATTCACCTCTTCTTTCTCCACACCAACTTCAGGCATCTAGGTTTCATCGTGTTGTCTATAGTTCTGCCTTTCCCAAACTGTCATACACGTGTCACATCAGAGTATGTACTTTTCAGACTACTTCCTTTCATTTTGCAATATGCATTTAAATTTTTGTGATTGGATAGTACATTTACTGGTGGATATTTTTCTACTCTATGGATGCATTAGGGTTTTTTAATCCATTCATCTATTGAAGAGCACCTTAGTTGTTTATAGTTTGGGAAACTATGAATAACTCAGCCATAAATATTTATGTGTAGGATTTTGTGACAGAAGTTTTTAACTCAATTTTGTAGATACCTAGTAGTGTGATGGAAAAATCCTGTGATAAAGATGGTTAAACTTTGTTAGAAAATGCTAAAGTTTCTTCCACACTTGATATTAGTCAAAAGGCCAAGAAGAGATTAAAGTTCCTCCAAAGAGATTGACCAATTTTACTTTCTACCCAACAATTAATGAAAATTTGTTTTGTTACACACCCTCACTAAGAGAGAGCAGTGTATATATTTTAGATTTGGCCATTCATATATATGCATAGTGACATGTTATTGTTGTAGAATTTAGTTTAACTTTTTAAAATTGTATATGTTCAATTAGTGGTCACTTTCTCTTTTTTTAAAAAAGAATAGAGATTATGATTCTTGAATGTCTTACTCTTATTAAATTGTGTTACTTCTACATGGTGTCAAATACTTATAAAGGCTACTACTCAGTGAAGGTTCTAAGTCTGATTGACAATATTATTTTTAGATAAAAAGCAATTTCTCTTTTTGTTTATATACAGCATTCATCAGAGTGCTTTCAAAATACTCAGTCATTGTTTCAATGACTAAATTTTTAAATCATGAGAAATATACTTCTGATGATGTCCTAGTGATGTGACAGGGGAGTTCATCAAGAATGGCATTCACAAGAGAGTAAAAGAGCAGGAACAAACAAAGCTTTATTGAGCTGGCTGATAGACAGTCTCTAACCAAGAGCCAGAGAAGATGTCTGCCTTGATCTGGGTCTCATCTTCATTTTAAATACATTTTAGGTTTCCATAGTTACCATTACCTCATTTTTGGGAATCTTACAAGAATGTCATACAATTACCACAAAGTCTAATTTTCCCAGAAGCAGTCAGATAGCCGAATTCCAGATGACTATTGCAGTTTAACTTTCAGCTTACTTTCTGTCCTGTTCTGTTCCCATTTTATGACTCTGCTCTGCTTCAGGTGGGTTGATATTTAACCAAGGGGACTGGGGTGAGGAGTGGGGTCAACTACAGCTTAAGTGAACCTAAGTGACTTCCCTTAGGATGAAGTTAAAAAAATAGAGTCTCTTGCTGTATAATTAGGCACTGACAAATAGAAGAAAAAAAAAGAGCAAAGCATTGAGCCACAGTTCTTTTTAGCTACCGAATGATTTTCAACTGCACAGCTACAAACAAATAAGAAAATTAATTTTCTCTATAGGAGTGTACTTCAGTTATATGTGATTTTGGGAACAAAGTCATAAATTTGTGAAACTGCCTTTGTCTTATAAAACAATGAAGGAGATTGATTCAAATAAATCTAGAGAGATCAATAAATGTTATCAATTCACAAGAATGGATTTTTTTTCATATGCATATGTGTAGTATATAAGCAGATACTTATATAAATCAGTATTTAATTTTAATGAATCTGAGCAAAATAGTAGTAGTATATCATTTTTATAAACATCCAAATATAAGCACTAGTAAATTGACAAGGTTTCATAAGAAGGATTGCATGACAAATAACTAAAATTCCTGTAATGAATTCAGTTGGATATCAAAACAGAAACTATTTATGAAAAGAACAGAGGATACTGTCTTCTTATTAATTACAGGATTTTCTGAATTAAATCAAAACTTCTCAATTTTCTGAGAGACTTAATATATTATTTTTAAATCCAAATGAATAGCATGCAAAAAAATTGCACAAAATATGTAAAAGTTTCAAACTCTGTATTATATTTATTTTTCTAATCACAAATCAGTAGGAAACATTTATGGAATTTGAGAAGTTGAATGAAATATTCATTAAGTAGGCAAAGTTCTCTACTTTATATAATGTGTTCATAATTTATTACAGAAAAAATATTTTTAAAATTATAAGCATAAATGCAACTGAACTACAGTTATCATAAGCAAAATGATAAAGAGCTATTGACAGTGCAATTAAAATTTCTTTTTCACAGTTTTGAAAATATTTATGGGCACAATTCATTTTTATTGGATTTTTTAAATTATTAATTAATTTCTTATGAATATTGTTGAGATGAATATGAGCAGATTGTCAAAGAATTTACTGATTCACTAAATTGTAAATAAAATGAATAGGCAAAATAATTACCAAGTAGACACAGAAAATAATACAAACATATGATAAAAGCAATGAAATATGAAGAATATTTAAAGTGAAAACGTGAAAATTTTGACATTCAACATATATAATGTCACTTCATAGAAAATTAACAGTAGGGAATAGAGGAAGCTTTATTTTGTTAAAAAATCTACCAAGATTGTCTTATATCATTTCTGTAATTTAAATCAACAAATATCTATTAAATAAATACAGGAAGATTAACCTTAGCATATATTTACTCATTCATGTGATAAGTTACCTCCATGTCACTTTAGACTAAGACATGAATTTGTAAACTTAAAATGAGAGGATTCTTATTGTATTAGTAATTTGTTTTTGTGCTCACATTTTTGTTAAAGCATTTCAAAAGTATCAATATGAGTTAAAATCTATTGATCAAATATTAAAGTAATTTACTTTTAATTAGTTAATCCAACAAAAATATTTCCAATTCTATAAGTTATATGGTGCTTTTCCAGGATAGGTACTTGGCAAATTATGGCTTTGAGCTAAATCAAGTATCAGTCTTTCTGTTATTAATATAGTTATTTGAACACAGTGAAACCCATCTGTTTGTGTTTTCTATAGTTGCTCTCAAGCTTAATATCAGATTTGAGTAACTGTGACCCAGACCTTATGCGGCTGGTACAACATGAAAGTTTATTGACTGACCCTTTATAGAATAAATGTGGAGATTTATGTTCTGGAAACTATGAATATAACATAAAAATCCATAATACTAAGTTGGATCCCTTCAGAAGTTCTCTAATTAAAGTTTTACCAAATAATGTCTAAAAGAGCCATATAGTAGATGAGTGTAGTAAGAGATATAAGTAAGTGACAATATGAAAATCTAAGTTAGCTGGAGATGATTCCCAAAAGGCCTCTCAGTGAAAATAATTTTATGTTAGCTCATACAATTTGAAGTTACTTCTCTCAAAATAGTCCTCTTATAAATATGCATTTCTTCTCAAAGGAGTGATTAGAGTCCACTGTAAAATTGAATCTGATATAGCAAGTAAATGCGGCTGAGTTTTTACAAAATTTGCTTCTACATTTTTATTGGAAACATATTTATTTTATTTTGGCTAAGATGCAGTATTCATTATGTGATTCACAACCTTTT
This sequence comes from Chinchilla lanigera, assembly GCF_000276665.1. Lineage (NCBI taxonomy): Eukaryota > Metazoa > Chordata > Mammalia > Rodentia > Chinchillidae > Chinchilla > Chinchilla lanigera. Next base: position 12,934,534 of record NW_004955426.1, read on the forward strand.
CTTCATTGGGCTGAGGAATACTATTCATTATGTAAATGTATTAGATTTGGTTCTAGGGTCTTCTCTCAGTCTATTACACCTTTCCCTTGGTAGAGAAGCAATAATTTAACTTACATATAAGCTTTTAACGGTAATTTATATATCACATTTTTCCAAGGGTACATCTTTACAAATACTTTTCTCAGAACCACAGTAGATAGGGGCTGGGGATTTAGCTCAGCGGCAAAGCGCCTGCCTGGCAAGCGCAAGGTCGTGAGTTCGGTTCCCGGTACCAGAGAAAAACCAAAAACAAAAAACAACAACAACAAAAAAAGAACTACAATAGATATTTTGTTGAGAAGTACATAGATATTATTCACTAGATTTCTAAGATAATGAGGTCATTTACTATGCATAATTCTTACTGTTCTAATAAAATGCTTTGTCACTTGATATTGCACCAGTATTCAATAAGTAAATATAATAGCAACCATTGTTAATTTCCTACCACTTTGTCTGTAATTCAATATTGCTTGTATTGTTCTTATGCTATTTTGTAAATGGATATCTGTTTGTTAATGTTTTTCTTCTTTTATTTTTAAAATAAATTAAAAAAAAAATCTATAGGTTCAAATCATCTCCATTATTAAATCCACAAATTCAAATAATTGTCATCATTGTATCTCGTGTTAGACATAAAAATAACCAATCGAATATGTCCATATTCTTCTAGTCTTCCTAACATGTAACTATGTCATGTTACATGCCAAGATAGGAGCAAAAGTTTGCAGCTAGAATCAAGGCTGATTATCTGGATTTAAAGAAAGACATATCTACTGACCTTCAATCCAGTGTAGTCACAAAGAGTATTAACAGAAATTAGTACCTTGTATGGAAGGAACAGGGAAGAGAATCAGAGGGAGAGTGCAGTAAAGTGAAAAATACCCAGTAGATACTGCTTTCTTAAAGATGCAAGGAGAACATCCACTAGGGAATGCTGACTGCAATGGTTAATAAATTCATGGTCAACTTGAGTGAGAATGCCCAGAGAAACTGAATTAGCATGATTCTGGACATGGAAGTCCCACTTAAGGAGGATTGTTTTAAGAAGGGTATAAATGGGGTTGGGGATTTAGCTCAGTGGCACAGCACCTGCCTGACAAGCGCAAGGTTGTGAGTTCGATTCCTGGTACCACCCCCCCCAAAAAAATAATTCAAAACAAAACAAAACAAAACAAAAAATGGCAGGGTATAAAAGGAGGACAGGAGGGGAGGATTGCATGCTGATTTCCTTGGAAGAGCTTCATTGCTATGATTTTTGTTCCAGCTGTTTTTCTTCTGAAAAGCTGTAGCTGTTCTCTTTGGCTTGAGATTTGGTCTTTGCCTTCACCAAGGACAGCTGCTGTTCTCTTGGGAAGGGCTCTGGTCTCTCTCTTGGCCTTGGGCGTCATCTCCTGGATCTCCCCGAGGATTCTTCTACATCCAGCCCCAGCCTTTCAGCCTGCCAAAGCAGACCACCTAGCTTCTGGGGCTGGGCCTTGGGTTTTCCAGCGCAGACCCTCCCATCTTCCATCCAGGATTCCTTGGCCTCCGGATAAGGAATTGCAGGACACATTTGGCTGCACTCATATGGGGCATTGTTTTGAGGGCCAGGCCCTTGGCTGGATTCTTCGAATCTCTCGAGCATGGACAGATAGATCTCTTGTACTTTTTTACTTTTGACCCTGTGGGCAAATATTGTAAGCTACCCCTGTAAATTTCTCTCCTGCATTAAATCTGTTCTCTTGCAAATACTAATACACTAGGAATCTCACAAAAAATTGTAAAGGAGAAGAAAATATATTCTCCCTTCAAACCAGAAAAAGAAATGCACTGCTGCCAGTGCCTTAATTTAGCCCTGTAAGACTTCTCATTCCCAGAAGTATAAAATGATAAACATGTGAGGCTAAAACTACTAAGTTTCAGATAACTTTCTCAGCAACGGAAACAGGTCTTGCACATGCTAAGCCCTCATTCTACTACTGAGCTACAACCATGACCTAACTGAATATGAATCACTGAATTTAGACACTTTCTGAAAATTTACACCTCTGGATATCCTGAAAATCCATGGTCTATCAGTTTCAGGACTTAGGTGCTTGATAGCTTACTGATGATCCCTACAATTTTGTTGTGGAGATAATCCCCACATATGAGCGGACAAATCTGTAGCCAAAGATCCTGGGATGTACTACAGCTGATCTCTGCGGCCCTCTCTTTTTGCATTGTTCTCGTCCTTGAGAGTCTGCTACAGACGTTAGTCATCTTAACCTCTCCCTGAATTTAATCTTCTCTACCACTCAGTGAGATCATGGGGCCATGTTAGATTTTCTGTATTTCTGCTGTGGTTTGGAAGTTATTTTTCAGGAACTCATCTAGGTTGTTACAGAGTTTACTTATTTCATTTCTTACAGTAAATCTGTTTACAGGGCACAGTTTTGCTCTGCTTATTCTTCAAAGTCTTCTACCAATATTTTAACATGGATTTTTTTTTTCACTTTTTGAGCCGTTTTGTGATGCAGAGCAATTTTGCAGGCATTTTTCCTTCATAAACAAACTGTAAGCCTGCGATTATTGGATTTTCCATAACTGAAGGTAGGGAGAAGTGAAGGAACAATTGTAGATGCAAAGAGAATAAAGATTTGTTGTGTAAATGTATCCACTTTATAAAAGGACTATAATATTAAGTATTGTAACATGTACTAATAAGAAACATCAGAGATTTCAGATGAATGTATTATGGCTTTCTTAGAATCATGCTTTTTCTTATATTTTCCAAAAGTACTTCTTCTAGATGAATAGGCTATTCTTGCATATGTAAGTAAAGCAATAATTTGGCACTGCAATATAAATATAACTCTATATCTCAGCTACCTTTGATCAGATTGGATAAATTATTTTATTTTATTCATTTTAGAGCAATTATCCAAAACTGAGAAATCCAATTGCATATTTATATTCCAAATATCATAAAAACTTCAGTTAATAAGCACTCCCAAGGGGTATTTAAAACTCTAGAATATTTTTCTGTTATTGCATTTTACTTTAATTTTAATTATAATCTAACTATTCTTTTGGTGATTTCTATCTGACAAAAAAGATAATTTAGAGTATTTGTATTATTAGTCTATCAAGTATTATCACTATTATATGTGAAAGTAAATTAATTTAGGATTCCTTTGAATTAAAGCATATTTAAATCTCTTATTCTCCTTTGAACCATATTGCAAATATATATTTCATGATAAAGTAAAGCATTGAATAAGTTTTGAAATGAGTTCCTTCTGTTTTGTATAAAAGTTACATTTTTTAGCATTTAAAAATTATACTTGTACAGTTAAAGAGATCATCTGCCCATATGTCCAAGAGACTCTATTATCATATTCAGATACATTTCTTTACTGAGAAGAATAATTCATAGGCTGATAGCACAAGTTTCTCTTTTTCTCTATTCTCTATCTTTTTTCTCTCTCTTTCTCTCTATCACACACACACACACACACACACATACACACGTACACACATTATTATCTATATTTTCCATAACATCATCTGTTATTTTTTGTTTTAGGTTTTATTCTGTAGATGAATTCCAAACACAAGAATAATTTTACTCTCACTGGTTTCTATTTCTTATCTTTGACCAAGTTTGATATTACTCTTAAAATGGTAAAAACACAGAGTGAATCTATCTATCTATCTATCTATTTATCTATTTATCTATCATCTATCAGTCATCTATCTATATATTATCTGTGTATATATAAAAATCAAGATGCATTGGCATTAATACCCCTCAAAATATTTTCCCTTGCTCTCAATTCAGTTATCCCAACTTTCACGATATTTTCTGAACCATTTCTTGAAGTCCTCTTTTGTGTGTGTAGTTTTCTGAGATTTGATTATAAATGCAGTGAATGCTGTTGTCCAGTACCACACAATAGAAGGGCAGGGTGTAAACCATTAGTGTAGGGTGATTTGTTTCTTATTCATTGAATCTGGTAAAGTGTGATCTCTGGCTTTTCTTCAGAGTCAAAATGACAACAAAGTTAGAGCTTTTGAATTGATTCAGGGCAGCAAGTTAGCCACAACTGCAATTAAAACAACTCTATAGAGAAGACTTGGAGAACTGCTTCAGAAAGTAGCGGGAATGATGGGATAAGTGTGGTCCAAGTAAGGAGGAATATTTGAGGAAATTTGGTGGCATTGTGTCTTCTACTGCAATAAATTGTTTTAAAAATTGATGATTTTCATTTTGATAACACATCATATGTTAGTGAATAATGAATCATTTATTTATTATTTCTGTCAGAAAATTTTGCACTAATTAGTTTAGATCTGATGATTTGTTAAACATTTTAGGTTATGGTGTCTATTAACTCTAACAGAGAGACAAAAAATGGTTCTACATCAGGCTCTTTTTATGACTTGCTGGTCTACTTGTCAAACGAAAGTTATTTTAAACTGGTGTTTTGGATACTTTCCAGTGAGTTTTTGTGTTTCAGTTTGTATTTTATCCATCACTAAGATGAAGAGCTCTACATTCATGTGTCTATAATGGAGATTATTAATTTATTTTGTACCGGGAATCCAACTCAGGACCTTGTGCTTGCCAGGCAGGTGATGTGCCACTGAGGTATATCCCCGGCCCTGAGAGTTTTGTTTTGTATTCTTTTGATTTTCCTTTTGTTTTAGTTCAGGTGAATATCATTATATTATTTAAAAAATTTCTCCAAATATTTTTGTATTTTTTTGTAAAGGCTGCTATGTTTTTTATAAGTTTAATGTTTACAGAAGATATGAAAATAAAAATATCTTTTTTGTCATTTAAAAGTGCTAAATTTTAAAAAGTATTCTTTTGTTTGTTTGTTTGGTTGGTTGGTTTTTCTCCGGTACCAGGAACCGAACTCACGACGTTGCGCTTGCCAGGCAGGCACTTTGCCGCTGAGCTAAATCCCCAGCCCCTTAAAAAGTATTCTTTTGAGAAACAGAAAATTAATAATTTTTTTCATGAAACTGTAAATTTTTATAAATAAGTTGCTGTATTAGATAAACCAGAATTATACAAACTTTGTTTATGCTTAAAAGTCAGTAAAGTCAGTAAATACATATCTGTATTCATTTTCTCAATTGAATCCACAGGCAAAATAATTAAAAACATATTTTATTTTATCTTAGTATTTGAATTATTTTCTTATAAACATTCTAGTTATGCTTGAATTCCAAAGTTCCAATACTGCTTTAGCAGTCAGAAAAGCTGAAATTATTAGGATATAATGTTTAGTATTCTGTAACAGTATTTGTCTAAAATAGTACATTTCTCTGTTGCGATACAATGTATGATTTGAACAATATTTAAGATCTGTAATGTCAGCTAAAATAATTTCTTTACATTTAAAATTTTAGAATAGCATTAAGTTCGTAAATATATTTGCATATACTTACTTGATCTCTAATTAATTTAAAAAGTTTTATGCTTTATAATTAAACACTTGTAATATGATTGATTATTACTTTTCTGTACTACAAAGGGCCTATGGTATGATTATATTCAATTTTTACCGGTGGAAATGAAATGTTATGTGGTAACAGATGGTGAAATGGTGTGTTTGAAAAATATTTTCTAATATGGTATATCTATGATATTACCTACCTTTTTTTCTTAGTTAAATACATTTTGGTTTTCCCTGGGAACACAAAGTTAGTTACATTATATAGTTATTAAGGGTAGTAAATACTAAGAAAATTCTATCAGATAAATATTTGTGCATCAAATGTGAAAACAAGTTTTTGCTTTGCAGAGAATATGAAAGTAGCTTTCTATCATTAAATGGTGCCCTTGCAATAAAATGAAAAAGCATGTGGACATGGTAGATAAAACATGACAATCTATAGCCAATTGTAAAATATTTGATGGGAAATTTTACTGGGTTGATTTGTAATCTTAATGTAAAAAGAAGAGGAAATATTGATGGAATTTATGTACTTTGTTTTCTTTTTCTGGTACTATGAATTGAAATCAGACCTTGGGTTTGCCAGGCAGGTGCTTGTGCCATTGAGCTATGTCCCCAGCCCCTAGTTTACGTACTTTAAAAGGGTTTGTGTATAACTTATTTTTCTTCATTTGTTCGTACATGCTTGCAGTACAAGATGTTTACATTCATCTTGGGGGGTAGGTGCATGTAAGTAACAATGATTGCTTTATATTCCCTTCCCTTTCCTTCCCACCTCCCTTCCCTCTTTTCTAAGTCCACTTTCTCATTGCATTCTTGTTATCATTGCTTGTAGCTCGTGTTTATGCTATATAATATTTACATTCATTGAGGTTATTAGTTTCCTATACATTTCTCAGATTTTGGACTAAATCAAGTGTAGTGTCTGTTCTTCTCAGTTTCATGTGACTTATTTTTTAAATGAACTTGGCAAGCTGTCCGTGTACATGTTATTCATAACCTACTTTAATCTCAGGGAAAAGATTAATGGATTTCTTCATAAGTAATTGTATCATTCCTCCAAAGAGAATTTCCCTTTTTTACTTTGATAGTCTCAGTTACTCTAATAAATTAATCATTATTACATGGTGGTATTGTACAGCAGGTGCTTTCTTCTTTCCTTGCAGCTTTGCCTGGAGGCTCTCTCATATGCTCCAGGCTGAATGTGTGTCTGTGACAAATAAAAATATTTTCTGAGCAGGAAAAAACGTGCCAGACATATTGAGACTTTAAAAGATAGGCTCTTGAGGTACAGGTTTCAAGCTAAGATTCCTAGGACTCCTTTGACTCCAGGAGGGGATGACCTCAGGTAAGAAGATAAAGACTATTATGCAATGAAATGGAATATAATTCATTACATAACAGGGATTCATGTATTGTGGGATATGGATATATTTTTAAAATATAGTTGGCATTATTTTTAATGTTCTAATTTCTGATGACACCTGAAAGGAGTTTAGGCAAAGAATGATCAAGGCAATAGAAATGAATCCCAAGAATTCAATCAAACACTACAAACTGATTTAGATTTTGCTGTGACTTTATGGGCAGGGGTTTCTCTTGGAGTGAGGGTGAGCCTTCCAGAGACAAGATCGTGAGGTAATTATTCAAAAAGACCAGGGAAAAGAATCCAAGCATTTCAGAAAAAATCCTGAAACTGTGAAATAAGTGAAAGAAAATATAAAAAGATACATTCAGCAAGGAGGTAAATAAATAACTTCCATGTATAAGTTGTTTACTAAATAGCTCTTGTTCATGTAGTTTATTTTTTTATACAAATAAATACTGAGCCAAGAATGGATGCATAGACCTATATTCCTGGCACTCTGGAAAGCTGAGGCAAAGGATAGCAAGTTATAGCACGGCCTGGGCAATTTAGCTACTTCAACTCTTAAATTAAGAAAAATAAAAATAATATAAAAAGCGTTGGGATTGTAGCTCAGTGCGAAGACCTTGGGTTCTGCCTTCACTGCCGAAAATATAAGTAATAAAGTACTTATACTTGTATAAGGTGATTCTTACTTATTTTACTGGGAGCACTATTTAATAAATCTACATAAGATGACTTAATTTTCCAGAGGAAATAGCTATGTTTGTTCTGGCTATTTACTATTTGACTAGAACTCACTATCAAGTTTCATATGATTTTATAGATACCTGCTATATAGTAATCTGAAAGAAACAATCACATTGCTGTATAATTTTAGAGACTAGAAAAATTATTCTGACATATATATATGTTCTGTTGTCTTTTTTGAAATAACTTTTTTTATATCTAATACACATATAATTCACTCATTTAAAATGTACAGGTCAATGTTTTCGTCCATTCACAGATTTCTGTGAACATTGAAAACAATTTTAGAATAATTTTTGCAACATTTTCTCAAAAGAGGACTCACACCCATTCTCATTAACTTCTCTGTCCTTCTTGAGCCCATCTTCCTAGCCTCAGGCTCTCATTCATCTACTTTCAGCCTGGCAGACTTTCTGACACAGTGTATTTCATGCACACAGAATCTCCTATAGGTAGGTTTTACTCCAGGAATCCTTTACTTTAACTTAATGTTTTCAATATTCATCCACCTTGTTGCTTATAACAGTACCTTTTACTTTACTATTTTTTTTTCCAAATACTAGTATAGTAGGTCTATTGTTAGTTACTGAATTAAATACATGTTGTTTATGGGCTCACTCTGTAATTAATGGAAGCCATGATATGAGTGTTTTTATTTCTTTCAATTCTAGATTTTTTGTTAATTCTTCTGAGATACACTTTTCAAGCTAAGATTCCCAGCACTCACTTGACTCTGGGAGGAGATGACTTCCGATAAGAAGATATACAAAGTATTATTCAATAGAACAGAATATAATTATTACATAAAGGGGATTAATGTATTATTGTGGGATGTGGATACATTTTAAAAATGTAATTGGCATTATTTTTAGTAATTCTAATTTACAGAATATAAATGGATGCATAATTCTAATTTAAAGAAAGATTAGAAAAATTTTTGACACAGAATTAAAAACAATGTATACATACCATTTTAAGATATAAATATATGCAGTAATCCAGAAGGATCTGCTTGTATTAAGGAAAAAGAATTTTAAGAATTTATTTCATAGCTAAATAGTTAACATTTAGAATTACTTGGTACAGTATTGGATGACCTTGTGAAACAAAAAAGAAATATGAAGTTCTACATTTAGATGAACTTTTATTTATGTTCATCCTGTTCATTAGAAACATCTAAAAGGCATTTGATATTATTTGTATTTTTGCAGCTGTTTTCATTAATTCATTCCACACTATGAAATTTGTTGATTTTGCCATGACCAGTCCATGAAATCAGTTGTCTAACTGCTTGATATACTGGCATCTGACCAAAAAAATCTAATTTAAATGTGTGCTGTGAACTGAGAAACATATTTTGTTCATAAATCTCATTATTATTTTAAGAAAACAAGAATAAATCTTATAATTCTATATTTAAAAAGTGTTATGACATTTTAAGTGTGGATTTTGAATTTCCGAAAGTTTCACTAATTGGTATTTTTTTCTATTTTGCTTTAGTAGTGATAAGGCATGAGTATTACTGCATTAGATTTTGAATACCTCATATTCTTCCACATGTCTGTATTGTCTCTTGTGTCTAATATGCTTATATATATATATTCACATTTTATTATGAAGCACATACACTGTCTTTAACATTAGCATCATTCCTCTAAAAGTGATACAAATAAGAGCAAATACATATTACTGATTGTTGTCATCTATATGTATATGCAAGTGTGTACATATGTGTATTATATATGTGCATGCATATATGTGTGTGCACATATGGGTATATAAATACCTGTGCATATATGTGCATGCATATGTAAATAAAGCTAAAAGATACTTATCTTCACATGTATATGTGTATGTATACATGTATGTGTGTATATATGTATTACAGTTAATATTACATGTACCTTTCCTCCTTGGGCCCAGCCGAATGGCTTCCGCAAAGAAGGGTACAAGAAGAAGGGCTGTTCTGCCAACAATGAGGTGGTGACCCGAGAATACACAATCAGCATTCACAAGCGCATCCATGGAGTGAGCTTCAAGAAGCGGAACCCTCAGGCACTTAAGGAGATCCGGAAATTTGCCATGAAGGAGATGGGGACACCAGATATCAGCACTGATACCAGACTTATGAAAGCTGTCTGGGCCAAAGGAATAAGCAGTGTCCCATATCGTATCCATGTACGGTTGTCCTGAAAAACATAGCGAGGATGAAGATTCACCAAACAAGCTGTACCTATGTCCCTGTTATCGTGTTCAAAAATCTCCAGACAGTAAATGTGGACCAGAACTAACTTTCAAATACAGTTATAAAGCTGCAAAAAAAAAAAAAAAAAGAATTACATGTACATGTATCAATATAGTTGGGTTTTATTGTTTGCTGATCCTGTATGCTCAAATTTTTCTTGTCATCAATATTTATTTGTAATCACCAGGGGCTGCCTGGCAAGCACGAGGTAGTGAGTTGGATTCCCTGTACTGGAAAAAAAAGAAAAAAAAATATTTATTTGTAATCATCAAATTAAAGTTTAGGATGCTTTAGAGGCTATTTTCAGACAAGAACTCTGTGATGAAAAACGTCAGTTGTTTTCCCCACGTGTACATTCTTAGCTCAGGTGGAACAAGGCAATGCTTAGTTTTTGTTTCAAATCTCAAATTGCAAATGGATGTCTTTTATGGGTCTATTTAGTGTCATGTTTTGTGCTTTTCTCAATGAATCTTGCTGGTAGTGTTTTCACTGTAAAATGCTCACTGAGCATAGCTCTAAAGTGATATCTAATGTTTCCAAAATAAGAGCGCTGCTATGTGCCTTGCAATGAAAATATATGTGGTAGAAAAGGTTCCTAAGGACACGAATTTTAGGATGTTTGCTTGAGTTTATTGTTTGTGAGTGAACACTACATATTAATAAGATATTAACTAGAAGAACACATAAAATAAGGTTATGCATTAACTGGTTGACAAAAACAGATGATCATAAGCCCTTATTTTCTCAACAAAAGTTTGCCATTTATAAATTCAGGGCTTGAAGTAAAGATACACAACATGACTTTTATATATATTAGGATTTTAGAAGCATATGTACACACACATTGATAGAAATGTATATACATACATATGTAATTATGTATTAATGTATAATTTATAAATTTGTTCGCTATATACAGATCTCTAAAACTTAAATTTTCACTTAAATTTGAGGAATTTGTCATTGAAAATAAAAATGACAGCAATAATTTTCATAGAAATATCATCCCTGCAGTCTTTACATAATATTTACAGATCAATCCAGTATAATCATTATTTAAATTAATAGTAAAATACTTAAATCACATGGCATTCTCCCTTTTAATTTTTCAAAAATGGGGAAAGTCACATCCTTACTTATGCATTACATTGGAGGCAATGACTAACATGCTTATTCTTTCTTTCAGTTGCTATATTCTCAAATATTACATTTCATTCGAATCTTAATAGTCACTTGATATATTTCTTGTTTCAGCAAAATAGAAGCCACGAACAACATACAGCAGTGTGTAAAAGGCTTTTGAGTGTTCTCATATCAAAAGAATTCAATTTTCCAAATATTGTAATTTATTCTGCTATCTGCTCAAATATATTATTGTCAGAATTTTCCTTAGAATTTTCTTTCCGGAAATTCGTTAGATGATAGCTGTTGAAATTGGGAAAGATGAATGTGACAAAACACACACCTTTGATGACCTCCCAGTGCCATTACATGGTTGTTTCTTGCTGGCACTGGGATGCAATGGTTTTGTAGATGTTTCTGGGCAGACCATAGAGCAATTCAGTTTTTTCTTTGTCATTGTTTTCTAGCTTCACTAGTCAAGTACCTCAGACCATGATCTATTGACAGGTTTATATCAATGGGTTTCTACAGCTTTTGATATAGAATAGCATTTTCTCAGGGAATTTTCTATAATGTTTGGCTGCCTGTAACTCTACAGCTGTGCAGGAAGTTTCTGTGAGGGGGAAGCAGTCCTTAACACAGCACTGGGATAGTCAATACAGTGGCTTCTGATTCCCACAAAATGTTCAACGATTGTATCATTTAAATGTAAATTAAAGTTCTTATACAATTACAAAAGTTGTTAACAAATCTAGTGTTGCAAGAAATTGTGTTACAAATTTCAGATTTTGAATTATCTCCTTTATGGGTCCTTAAGTATGAAACCAAATCTTTCACATTTCATTTAATTCCAGCAACTAATGTCCAAAGTATATGTGAACATTAGATCATTTGAGATGAAGAAATTGAGCTGAGCTATATTAATTAATTTGATTAATGTTACTAAAGAAGTCAACTATAAAACAAGAATTTAGACCTTTATAATCTGATATTAAAATTTACATTCTTATATTCCTAGCAAGTAAAATGTTGTTATATTTATTATGCTAAAATATATAAAAGATAAAATTTACTATTTAAATATTTCAATTGACAATTTAGTAGAATTAAGTATATCCTCATCATTGATAAACTACCACCAATCTTCACATTTTTTAGTAAAAATATACTGTTTTACTGATATCCAAAAATCATTACAAATGGCACCCATTGCCTGGCATTCAAATTTTATTTACTCCCAAAGCTAACATTTCTTAAAAAGAACACGTCTGAAAGAAATTAGAAGGCTAAGAACTTGAAAATTTGAAAACACATATAGTACTACCAAATGATTATAGCATTTGATAACATTAAATGTGATAATTTGTATTCCTTTCAGTATTTAATTGTATTACTACAGTTTAGGAAAAATGCTTAAAAAGATCCAGTTACATTTACAGTACGGCTGAAATATATTTTTCAGCTTTCCAGATAATTTCAGAACATGATAATTTTTTCCATGAAAACTCAGTTTATATAGTGATGAGGACCATTAGATTCTGAATTAATCATATGTGTGCTTATTTGGAACTAAATTATTAACCATTTTATTTATCAAGTTTGTAAAAAACTTTTGGAAATGTGAAACAGGTATATTTCAGTGTTTTTGTGCACTTTAATATGTTTATGGTGATCTACTTCTTCCTCCGAAACTTAATAAATGACCCATGAAATTTTTGTATCTTATGTGAAGTAATTATTACTTTTGTATCAATTTTCTCATGTTTAATTGATTGATTGGCTCCCTCAAAACAATTTAAGTAGAAAAATATCAATTACTAAAAAATTAAGTTCTTTAGAATTTTAATCACATTGGAAGTATTTTAGCTTGAAATCTATACCACTGAATATAAATCTTGGAATCTAGACCACTGGGTTTAAATCTTGCATAGATCTCAGAAGCAGAAAATTTAAAATAACAAAGGGCCGGCGTAATAGCTCAATGTTAAAGTGCTTTCTCCCAAGCAGGGAGCTTGGAGTTTTATTGTCAGTCATGCAAAAGGTATGAATAATATAAAATAACACTTTATTTATGTGAATACATGTGCTCATTCTATTTTCAAGAACGATAGGAAAAATATAAACCCCAAAACTAGACAAAATGCATCTTACCAGTATTATATCAATCATCTCTTTAGATTCCTTTGTTGGATTTCTTTGTTTTCACAAATTCCACCAAAATCCACTTCTTATAATAATTTGATCATTTACTAATTGTTATTTGACTCTCAGATATTGTATAGTCTTTTTGTACCAACTGACCGCAGTCTGTATAATCCATAATTATTTATTCTTCAACCACAAGCACATTTCAAGGTACCAGTATTGTGAGTGAACTTTTATAAGTATTCAGCCTAAAATTAATTGGCTTAGCACTTGCAGAGAGGAACATGAAGTTAAACATTTAATGAGTCAAGAGAATCTATAGAGAATAGAGAATTTACATAGAGAATCTATAAATTTTAGGTCGAACTATACATAATAGAAAATAGTTTAGCATAAAATATAAAAATTTGGTGAATCTGAATTGTGATAATTTAAATGAAGAAGACTATACTATGAATTTTATAATTTTATTCAATACTCCTATACAATTTCTTTGTAATTGAACCTGTACAACTTGTGTTTGTTTGTTTGTTTGTTTTCTGGTACCAGGAATCAAACTCACGACCTTGTGCTTGCCAGCCAGGCGCTGTGCCGCTGAGTTAAATCCCCAGCCCCAAACCTGTACAAAATTAAAGGTAAGAAAAATCTATACTTTTATCAAATTTAATTTTCCTCAGTATATGGAAGCAGTAGAAAAGATTCAAAGCATTTCTACATTAAAAAAATCTTTCTACACTAAAAAAATCTTTTTAGTTATTTGTTATTAATCTGTCTAACCACACTGATACTATTTCTCCAGGTATACTATTTCCGGTCTTTGAGTTGGAGATTTTTTAAACATTTTACAATATTTTTAAGCTTTTATGCCACCCCTAAGAGAGATGAAAAACAATCTTAGCAAGAAATTACACATTTAGTCAGTAAGGTAGATTTATGCTACCTGTTTTTATATTCCCAGAGCAAAATTGGTCTGTTGGATCAATAGTGCCAGTACTAATTTATATATCTTTCCAGAATTGGCACACTAAGCAAATGAATGTTCTCTAAGAGTTTATTGAATGACTTGATTTGAGAAAAATTAATCCATGTGCTCTGTTGCAATTAAAATATTGAATTCCATGATCTAACTCTACAAATATCATCTAATTGGATAACAGTATTTCAATAAATGTTAGAGCATTGTCTTTTAAAATCTAGTTGTTTGAATCCATGCATATGTGCTTGTATACACACACACGTGCATTTAGTTACCTCATACATTTTGGTTGCTATGCTTTTCTAAATGACATCTGAATAGGCATTCATTGTAAAGGGATACTTATATCTAATGGCAAACATTTCTTTCCTTTGTGAAATCTATCAATGATTACTAGGCACCTTTGTATCCATATCAAATTACCTCTGTATTGGTGGAATAATTCTGATAATAGATAATAGAGAATAGTAATTAAGATCTCAAATCTCTGAGTTTGAATTCTTGATTAGGAAATATTACTGTATTGTGATCAAACTCAGAAGCTGAGAAATAACATGCTTGTCCCCAAAATAGGATTACCTTAAAGTAAGGGAAGGTATCATCCAATCTCTTATGCCCTGCCATGAAGGACAAGTCTCTTCTAGAATATTTATGTAAGCCCACAAGACAAAAGAAAGTATTTTGAATAACAAAGGGTAAAATAACCCATAAAATTTGAAATCCAAATATGCAATCAACCTCGTGTGCTGTTTAGTAACATGGACCTGGGAAGTCAACGTATAAAATTGCAAGTGTCGGTAAGACAAGTGAAATGTAGCAGATGAAATAATCAGTGTCACAACAAGGAACTTTCTCTACCTTTTGATCAAAACAGGGCACGTATATTTGTAATACAAGAATATAACAGAGACAGAGGACATATGACAGACAAATCATAGTCAAGTAAATTGAGAGATAAGGGAGAATATTTTTAAGCCCCGACATAAAAAGTTACCGCAGAATGAGTATTTTAAAATGTAGAGGCTGGAGGTGGGGTGGGGATACAGCTGAGTGGCACAGCGCCTGCTTGGCAATCGAAAGGTCATGAGTTTGATTCTTGGTAACCCTCCCCACCACTAAGTAAATAAATAAGTAAATTTGGCGGAGTTAGCTTAATAAGAATTGGTTCGTGCTGTCTGAGGACAATGAGAGAGAATCTGCGACATGATCATTTTCTATATTTTGCAGGGTTGCCGACAGTCTGGCATCCTGTGGCTGGTTGATATATCTGCCAGTCTTCTTTGTATGCATTCTCCCGCTTTTATTTAGTCTTCCTCCTGTTCATTTTTATTTTTGTGTGACCACAGCTCCCCTCTTCATGATGTCATTCAAATTGAACATAACTTAATTATTTCTGTAAAGTTTTTTCTTCCCCTTTCCAATAAGGCCAAATTCTGATAAAGTAAGTTCCAATACATTCATATGGGGACAAAATTCATCGTATTACAGATAGACAGATGTATGCATAGCAATATAGTAAGAAAAGACATGTACACTACAATTATTTTTCTGTTTTACAATAAAGTTGTCCTCAAAATATCAGCTATTTAATCTACACATTAACTCTCATAATGAAGAAACTTTAAATTTGTCTTTCAAAAAAGGTAAAGTATTTTTGACAATTTATGAAATGACATAATATTACTATAGCAAATGTTTGACAAATAAATGATGAATTTTTGGATTGAAATTTCTGTGATTGTTCCATTACATCAAGCCTCATGATAAAACTTTTAAGTTTATAGTAACTTAAATTAATTGCATAAGCAAATATTTGAGGATATGCAACATTCTGGTACTTTAAAGAAGCATTGTACATATAAATAATAAGATAAAGTCACTATTAAAAAATATGGACAATGAAAATGTTAGGCAAATGTTCATAGTTCATTATATAAAATATCAAAGATTATTAAATTTTTAATTGGGAAATAGAATTTTAGTAGGGCAAAAATATATTTAATGTAACTAAATGCTGTTATCTTTGGAAATAGTGTAGAGACAGAACCAAATGTTTTGGATGATATTTCCCTATTCAGTGACTGGGAATAGGGACTGTCGTGGCTGATGACATGGAAAATAGAGACAGGGTATGAATAAAACATGTGTGGATCCAGCACCAACCCAGAGCATGATCCTTGAGGGTGGGCACTAAGTGACTGTGCATGATGCAGGAAAAGTTAAGACATAAGTAATATAATATAGTATAATTAATATATAGTTTGCTCTCAATTGTGTGTGAGTGTGTGTGTGTTTATGGGTATGTTTAACACTTAAAGAACAAAATTGAAAAATAAAAGGGAAAACTGGAAGGTGGACAAAACAAAAAGATATTGATAGATTTGACATATCCCATGAGAAGTAAAAAAAAATAATAATTTATGTGGTTCCGAGAGTCTGGGAGAGGATAGATCAGCCGCTAAGACCAAGTATAAAGAAAGCTAAAGAAATAAGAAGAAAGTTCTACCTATAAAAGGCTTATTTTTTTATAAAACACCTAAGGAAAGGTATGAAAGGATAAAGGAAAAGGCTTGTGACCAGCTGCTGGGGAGATAATTTAAGAAAGCAAGTCAAAGAGAAAGGCAAGGGAATTTAGTTTAGGTAGGAAGGGTGGTTTTGACTTTTTGTTAAATTGCAGTTTCATTTTTTTCTCTAAGATTGTTTTACTGAAAAATCTATTTTAAAAAATAACTTCTTTCCTGAAACCTATATATTCAGAAATCTATCAGGCTTGATTACACCAATAAAAATGTACAAAATAGTATTATAATTATGATATAATAAAATTTTAAAAATTATATTATGGTGCTAAAATTCCTGCATCAGATGTGTGAAATTTGCCTGTTTGAAAAATCTAAGAATAGGGCTGGGGATTTAGCTCAGTGGCAAAGCGCCTGCCTGGCAAGCGCAAGGTCATGAGTTCGGTTCCCGGTACCAGAAAAAAACCAAAAAAAAGAAAAAAACCCTAAGAATATATAAAATATGGTTATAAATATATTTTTGTATTACATTTTAAAGTCTAAAAATTTAATCTCACATTTGCTAATACTTGACCTATGCTTTATTTATTTATTTATTTATTTATTTATTTTTTCTGGTACCAGGAATTGAACTCATGACCTTACACTTGCCAGACAGCACTGTGCTGCTGAGCTAAATCCCCAGCCCCCAACATATGCTTTATTATATAAATATTATTCACAGTTTTGCTTAAGTATCTTTCACTACTCTTTATGAAAGAAGGATAAGAACAAATGTATTATTACCCTGCAAATGCACGCATGTTATTAAAATTAAGGTTCTCAGACAATCATGATAATGATGGCATTTATTATACCCCCATGTGGATATTAATGAGTTGCTCATTAAATCCAAATGGATGAATTCATTAACATATAAATACGCCATTTATTATCGTGCAACAATAAATGAATACATTTCAAGCATATGAAATGATATAGATCTCTCTCACAAAAGTAAGACTAAGCAAAATAATGTCAAAAGCAAGATAAAATACGTAAGTTAATTTCACTTCTTTGAAACTCAAAAATGATAAAAGCCAAAATATGGCAGAAATCGGGTCATAATCTTCTCTTGTGAGCACACTGTTCAAATAAAATCCATGGTGATTTCAAGAGTATAGCCCATGTTCTACTTATTGAATAGGTGCTGGTTATACAGGTTTGTTGAGTTTTTAAGGCTTCATGAAGTTAAGTTAGTATTTGTAAAAGTCTATATTTTCAGCACAAAGTATTAGAAAATAAGAAATGATTGTGAAGAGTTGTCAAAATATGTTGGTGACTTTTTGCAGTGAATGCTACCTTCTCAGACAACTTCCATACTGCCTGGTGTGTTATATATGACACATAGTTTTAATTTGGAAACTCAGAAGTTTTAATCAAACTAATCACTACCCAACTTTGTAAAGCAAATCAAAATTTAAACAAAATACAAAGTCTTCTAATTCCACACTCGTGACTGGCAGAGCTGATTTCACAGGGAACAAGGCTTCCAATGTAGAAGTGTAAACTCAGAAAAATTATAATTATGTGTGCCTGATCCTAACAATCACATTCTCCAGTTTCTTAAAGCCTTTCCATGGCAAGACGGCTTAGATAATTTCATTGCACCTGATTACTCAAAACTCTGCTGTGTTTGAAAGTACTTTACTTCAATCAAATTGTCTCAGTTTTTGTTTTGCTGACAGATTATTGTATCCAGGTTTAGATCTTTATGTCTTCTTGTAGTAATTTCTTCTAAAGAAAGGATTTTACTTGCATCAGAATTCATAACTTTAGTTTATAACTTAATCCATTTAAAATTCATTCTACCTCTTTCATGTACAAACACACATGCACTCATATGCAAGAAATACATCCACCCCATACACACGTGCTCCTGTACTTACACATTTTAAGGTATATTGGTTCTAATTAGACTTTCTCTTCCTTGTCCCCTGTGTTGATATCTCTTGTTTTGTTGTTTCTATCAAGTAAAAAGTTCTTTGTTAAGTGTTCTCTGTAGGTGAATTCATCTTAATAAGGATTTTGTATTGTTCTTTTTATTTTTTGGTACTGGGAATCGAATTTAGGACCTTGCACTTGCCAGGCAGATGCTATGCCGCTGAGCTGCGTCCCCAGCTTGATAAGGATTTTGAATGGTTGAAATTGTACTAGAAAATTTATTCTACTTTAAGAACGTAAAACTGTATGTAAGTAATATATATATATAAATAAAATATATGAAATATATAAACTATATGAAAAATAATATACTAACTAGATATATGATCTTTGGTTGGAGGACTCGTCTCCTAAATTCTTACAGCTTCTGCTGTTAAAGATGAGAGGTTTAAAACATTGTATGTTTTACTTTCTAAGTAACTTCAATGTTACAAAGCTAAAGAGATTTCATTTCCTTTTATTACTTAGAAGTCACAGATTTTACAAGTAGAGGGGAATAACTTTTCCTGAATTAGGCATGTATGAATCTCAGTGGACTTTGAGTATTTTCAGAGTCAAATGTTTTGTCAAACCAGGAGCATTTTGTGCATATTATTTCTTCAAATTCTTCCCTGTGCTGTATTTGTTCTTATTCTCTCTCTTTTTTTTTTTTTTTTTTTTTGGTTTTTCTCCGGTACTGGGAACCGAACTCATGACCTTGCGCTTGCCAGGCAGGCGCTTTTGTCACTGAGCTAAATCCCCAACCCCCTTATTCTCTTTTTGATATTGCTTTTAATTACAAATCACCAAATGTTGTTTTCATGTTCCTATAATGTATAATACTTTACAAGAATGATTTTATTATGTGAGAAATCAACAGCAGAACAAGATACTTCCTAGTCTTCTTGTGAGTTTTGAAGAAAATTTAGTTCTGTATAGAGCCATTAAATAGAAAATAGAATAAGTTATACTTTCTTGACAATTAATTTTGTTTTTAATTCACCGAATTGGTGATGTAGTCATTTACCCAACAACACAAATGCTAAACAGAATCTATTCAGAATAACAACGAAGCAGCATGGCTTAATACATTTCTGTTGTACAGGGTGCACCTCTCAGAATTTGTGACCATGAATTTTTTTGGTTTATCAGGCTGTGAGATAATCTGTATTATAAATTATTCAAAATGTACTATGTATGATCAGGACAGGGTACTCAAATAATTTAAGCAATAAAAAAATATTGAAGAATGCATTCATCAAGTAAAAAACTATTCTACTGCATTGACTTAGGCAAGTGTGCTGACCAGACATCAGAGGAAAGTGAATTTAGGAAAAATAAATAAATTACCAAATGAAAATATGAAATTAACTTTAATATACAATGTAAAAATATTATTTCAAAGAATAAAACTATTATTATTAAAAATATATTCATGTCTATATTATTTCTCTTTTTCTGTATTTTCATCACTGTTGGAGCAGTGCATATTTTTTCTTACACTTGAAACTTAATAAGAAGTAAAAATTGTCTATCTATTTCTATATGTTCAATATGATCAATTTTTGCCACATGTAGCTTTCTCTTATACTTACATGCTTCCATATTACAAATAAGTGAAGGAAGTACCAATGTGAGGAGTTCAGTGGCCCTTAACAGCCCCTATTAGAATTCACACATATCTTTCCCTTCATTTTTTGAAAACAATCAGCCAAATAGAAGCATATCTGAATTTGTGTAAGATGCTACATTAGAAAACTTCAGACTGCATAATTTGCAAGCAACAGATTTATTTTTCGTACCTATGGAGGCTAGAAAAGATATTTATTAGGAGAAAGAGAGAGAGAATGAGAGAGGAAGGGAAAGAGAAACAGAGAAGGAGAAGGAGGAAAAGGAAGAGAAGAAGGAGAAGGACAAGAAAGAGAAGGAGAATAAGAAAGCCAATGAGAAGAAGATGAGGAGAGAAGAGAAAGAGCAAGAGCTGAAGAAGCAGAGATGGAGAAAAAGCCAGAGAACAACAAATTACAATAAATCCACTCTCACAGTGCCAGCTCTCCTCACTAACACTGACATAATTGGTTCTTAAATGTCCTACATCTCTCAAAACTTGCTGAACATAAAGTCTGTGTCACTTGAACTTTAAGAGACACATTCAAGCCATAACAAAGCTTCTAAATTTAAGCGAAGTGATGAACAACATTTCTTTTTTTTTTTTTTTTTTTTTTTGGTTTTTCTCCGGTACCGGGAACCGAACTCACGACCTTGCGCTTGCCAGGCAGGCGCTTTTTGCCGCTGAGCTAAATCCCCAGCCCCGATGAACAACATTTCTAACAATTGTTCTTAAGGAAGATATTGAAAATACAAAGGAAATTGCACTCATTTCCACAATCTGTAGTACTTTCCTCTTCATACTATTTCATTCATACTATAATTCATACTACAATTCAACTGTTCTTTACCCAACTTTTTTTTATTCTCTGTTACCTTTTATATTCTGTTTTGTTTTTTTTTTTTAATTGGGAGGAAGTACCCAGGGCTTGCTGCATGCTGAGTCTCTACCCCTCTTCTACATTTTCGAACATATGTAATCTTAATCACTATTGTAGTTTGTAGATAAGCAACTTCTTTTACCTCAGCGTACAGACTTCTGATGGAATTCAAAATGAACTGCCTGGCCAACCATATACTGGTATTGTCTTGGGTACTTTTCTCTCATTGCTGAGACAAAGTACCCAACACCCAAAATGAAGGAAGGAAAGGTTTATTTAGCTCACAGTTTGTGGAGGTTTCGGTCCATACTTGACTGGCTCCAAGACAGAGTGATGTATGGCACAGGGCAACTGTTCATAGAGGCCAAAACCAGCAAAAGCAACAAGAGCAAAAGGGAGGAGCAGCAGCAAGCAGCCTCTTTCTCTCCCTTACACATGCAAACTTTCCGTCCCAGGGTGGGTGTAGCACTCACACTCATAATCCCAGCATTAGACCATGGATCAATCATAAACTCTAAGTGTCCACCCCATGACTGAATGAGGCGTTGGGGGTACATATAGACACAAATCATAGCAGGTATATAAAAAACTAATGCAAGACCACACACACACACACACACACACACACACACACACACACCATTGCTTAGTGCAATTTACATCACGGCTCTGCTTTAATAATGACTCAGACACAGAGTAGTTGTACCACATTGCTTCCAATTATTTAATTAACTTATCCTCAATCCCATCAACTACAGATGATAATAACAGCTATTTATACTTAGCACTGTTCTTGGCTTAATGAGTATAAATTACCATTTTTGTTCTTAATATGAAGATGATATTGTGTAATCATTTTCTGAGGATCAGTAATAGAGGAACTTTATTTTTTAAATAACAGCACTATTGAAGAAATATTTACATGCTGTAATTTGTAAATTTATTGTATAAAATTCCATAGATTTTAATACATTGCCAGAGTTGTATAACCATGCCATGAATAAAATTGAGAACATTTTTGTTAATCTAAGCCAAGTCACTCTGCACACTAGTTACCGTGTCCCATAACTCTTCCCCAAATCTAGGCACCCCGGAACTATTCACCATCTTCATTGATTTTCATATTGAGGTAATTTAGTTTTTTATTCAAAATAGACAATAGTTATAGCAATAATAAAGATTTGAACGTGTACAAGGAAATGTAAATGTGCAAACTGGTCTCTCACCCTATACTGGAATGAAACAAGAAACATACTTAGAATACAATATCTTTTTCCTATTAAATTTGTCATATAAGAGAAATTATGCAGTGTTCAAACTGCATATCTTGACATAGTCTCTCATAGTCTCAAAGTGAATCCATTTTCCTAGAAATGCCCATTGTGTAATGATTTTTTGATGATGAATTTTATAATGTATTATATGAATTGAGTTATGTATATTTAGAAATAGGTTGTTCATATTATAAATGGCTATAACCATTGATTTTTCTATGTGACTATAATAAATAATAAGGAAGAAGAATTTATCAGTAAAATTTTTCAGTATTTTCCAATTCTATCTTCACCAATTCTGATTCTGAATGAATTCCTGGTACTTGTATATCTAGCAACTTCAACTGGGAAATCTTACTTATCTAACAGTTATGTTTTGAAGAGAACAAAACCCAACTGAATAAAAAATGTAACGACACTTTTATTTGTTAAATTATTTCTTCTTCCAATTATTCAAAATTATTTTATTCCTAAAGATTTCTTTGTATTTTAAGAGTATATGACTCATAATACTGATTATAAACTTTTTTATTATTTATGAAGCATATAACTTATTAGGAAAGACTATAGAGAATATAAAATCAATAAAATATTATGAGAATCTTTCAGCCAGAAAAAAATCCAGAGTGCACAGAGGAACATTAATTAATACTAAAAGGAAATAAAAGTTTAGATGGATGTTTTAATTTAATCCAAATGTAAAAATTCTAAATGCAGTAAAGAGAGGGTGGAAAAATTGCAACATGACCTGTATTACTGGAAACTATTTAATTTTAATAGAGTTTATTACATTAGAGAATCTGAATTCATTGTTCCATTTATTTTTATTAAAAATACCAAATTACTTCATTTTTCATTAATTGTAAGTTACAATACAATTTCCTATGTACATGAAATTTTATCTCATATCAATGGCATGATAAAAATGTTACTAACCCACTTATGAATTATCACTTCCTCTACAGAGATCCAATTACTCTTTTCTTTTAGGAAATAGCTCTTTTGTTTATAAATCACTACTTACAGAAAGTAATACTAATCAATTTATTACTATACGTACATATTTAGCATACCTCATCTTCCAACACTCATTGAAAATGAAAAATTATGTTTAGATGTTTAGATGAAAAGACAGACCCAACTTTATACACAAGGAAAGGTTTTGCACACAAGCTTCCTTTTTTTTTTTTTTTTTGGTTTTTCTCTGGTACCGGGAACCGAACTCACGACCTTGCACTTGCCAGGCAGGCGCTTTGCCGCTGAGCTAAATCCCCAGCCCCCCAAGCTTCCTTTTTTTAAAAAAAAAAAATGCTAGCACATGCTTGCAGTACATAATTATTACCTTCAGTGTTGTAAATTGGTGCATGTACAAATCCATCACAATTCATTTTTCCCTTGCCTGTCCATAACTTCTCTTATTGCCAGTATCAGATTCATTTATCTTATAAGTCCTTATAAAATTAGTCATCATAAGTAAAGATTATGAACCAGATTAATAAGCCAAAAATATATAACTCAAAAATCTATTATAATAAATCAAAGTACACTGCTTCCAACTTAGGTGTATTTAACTTTGTTTTTTATTTGTTTTTATTAGTGCATGTTTGCAGTATAAAATGTTTACACTTGTGTGGGGTTAGTACATGTACATAACACATATTTTTAAATTTTTAAAAATATTTTTCTATTTTAAACAGAGTAGTAAAAGAAAGTAAAAAGGAACAATAACAGCATACCAACATCCCAAACTAAACAAAACAAAGCAAGAACATTAAAAGTGACCCAGGGTTGCAAAATAAAAAGATAGGAATTAACAGTGGTTGAAATAACATATCTTAACTCCTTTATATTTCTCCTTTCCCCATCCCTCCTCACTCCCTCCGTCTCTTGATCCCTTTAGTGTTTGAGAAATGCTGCCTACTGTTATCCTTTATTTTACTCTTCATTTATACTTTGAGTTTCTCATGTCAGAGGAACTGTGATATTTAATCTTCTCTGTTTTATTTCACTTAACATTATGCTCTCAAAGTGAATCCATTTTCCTACAAATTACAGAAATTTATCTTCCATTACCATCAAGTAATACACCATTGTATGCAAATACCACATATATATTCAGCAACATATGAAAGGATAAATTAAATATATTATATTTGGGTTATTTTTTTACTTGAAAACTAGTATCTATTCTAAAATTATAGGTTACATGTACTGCAGGCTTTTATGCACTGTATCATTTGATTATCAAAAGAATCGGGGATGAGGGTTAAAGGGATACTAAAACTTACAAGTGTTAAAGGTTTGTATCATGGTACAACTGCAGGTACAGAGTAGAACTCTACTAGTGAGCTGCACTCATTTGATTTCAACTTATACTGCTTTCCTTCCAGTAAGTGTCTAGTTTAGTTTATAGCACTTTTCAGTTACTGTCTTCCTTAATGACCACCATTACTTACCTTAAGTAGAAATCACTGTTAGTCAAACTGGGAAATACAGGGCTGGGGAAATAGCTCAGTAGCATAAGAACCCGGCTATCAGTTCAAGGTCGTGAATTCGATCCCCAATACCGCAAAAACAAAACAAACTGGAAAATACATAATGGCAGTCTCCATACTGGATACTTTGTAGATACTTTTCCACGTGGCCCTGAGACAAATATGCTTGCAAATTTTATCTGGGGTTTGAAGTCTAGATTAAGATTACATATACAGATGTATGTGCACATGCACATATGTATAAATAGCTTGTATTTGAGTGACAGTGTGTAAATTTGCAGGACACATCCTGCCAATTTCAGGAAAGTTTGAACTACATAGTGAGACACTGTCTCAAGAAAAAAAAAAAAAGAATATGAGAAAATTTGTACTAGGTATCTATAATTTAAAACTTCGGTAATCCTAGCATTCATTTTCATTAATGAAGTAATTGAAACATCTTGGATGTTTGGAGATAAGTCATATGCACAGTAAAGAATGGTTTCACTTATGTATGCTTTCTTCCCAGGATCACATTTCTTTTAGTTCTCCTAGGTTACAAATAAATAGAGCAAAAAAAGAAGAAAAACATTATTGATTCACTGAATGCATTATGAACATTAATGCTCACATTATCCAAAATTAAGGTAAGAAGAAAAAGTATAGTTTTACAGTTCAATAGTCCATTAATATAAAGCACCATTCTTTCAGGCGCTTCTCCAAGCCAGATATTACTAGTTGGACAATAAGTTAATTGTTTCATTATTCACTAAGACATATGCAGAAAAAGGAAATCACAACCCTATCTCTTAAAAAATCAACTCCAAATGGATTAAGAAGAAAAATGTAAATGTAGCAAGTCTAAAACTTCTAGAAGAAAATCTAGAGAAAAATTGCAAGGCATGGCATGAATAAATTGTTTGGGACACAGTGTCAAAAGCAAAAGCAAACAAAGCAAAAACAAAACAAAGCAAAACCAACAGGATTACATCAAACCAAAAAGCTTCTGCACATCAAGAAATCAATAAACACAGTGAAAAGACAATTACAGAATGGAAGACAATATTTGCCACCTATGTATCTAGCTAAGAACTGATAGCCAGAATACATAAAGACTTCAAAAGTTCAAGAGCAAGCCAAGCACTGTGGGGGCTATAGCAAAGGGATAAGGCGGATAAGGGGGATGGTATTGAAAAATAAAATATACACAAATGACTGGAGAAAAGGACATTGCTAATGCCTTGAGTTCAATTCATAGTAGCACACACACACACACAATAATATCAACAACAAAAAATAAATAACCAGATTAAAATTTGTAATAGAAATCAAACAACAGTTATCAGATGAGAAAATGCTGAATACCACTGATCATCAAGGAAATGCAAATTAATACCACCATGAGGTATCCATTAACCCCAGAGAGAAGTAGAGATCATTGTGTTAAGTGATACAAGTCAGGTCCAGAAACAAAAGTGTTGCTTGAACTCGCTCATATGTATAGAATATAAAAATGCTCCTATCATGACAGTTCAAAGAAGAATGTTGCTTAGGACTTGTCAAGGAGGCAGAATGGGGAAAGCTTGGTCAGTGGGTGCTAACTGATCCTCAGATAAGTATAACAAGTAATATTGAGGTTACATAGTTGGGTAAATATAGATGATGGATACTGTATCTCTCACAGTTCTGAAGAGAAGGGTCAGAATGCTTTCAATATCAGGAAATGATATATAGTTAAGGAGATAGACATGTTTAACCTGATATAAACCTTATAAAATATTTACAAGCATTTAAAAATCATGCAGTTCATCAATCTGTACAATTTTAATTCTTTGTGTATCAGTTAAAATAAAATAAATTTAGCAAAAGGTATTTTTATTATTTCAAATATCAGATTTTATTTTTAATCTCATGTCACAATCCTTTGTCTGACCCCAAGTACAGTTCTAGAATATGTAATATTATATTCTACTTTCACTTGGTTATTATGTGTTCCTCTAAACTTATTAAGGTAGTTACTTTGTACCAGAGCAGAAAAATAAATTATATATAGAGTAGATCAAAAAGAAAATAAATGTTCAAAATTAGTTTTAAATGTTATATTAAGAAAAAAGGCTCTTAGTTCAGCTTCTTTGCAATTCTTAGAGAAGAGAAGGGAAATGCAGAAAAAGAATTAATTAAAATATAAGGTTTGGGGCTGAAGACTTAGCTCAGTGGCATGAGCATCTTCCTGGCAAGCTCGAGGTCCTGAGTTCAATTGCCCTCTGAGTAACTACTTTGAAGATCACAATACATAATGTATGTTATTCTTCTATTATTTTATTATAAAATTTTGTTTTGCTTTCCCATAAAAAATATTCCATGTAAATTTAAAAAGAATACTGATACTTCAAGACTCTAAAGTTTACATCTACATATTACACAAAGTTTAGCAACTTAGAAGGGAATAATAGGCACAATTGTCATCACAGAAATGATCCTGAAGTGTATGAAATGAGTATTGAAAATAATGACTATTATTATTGCTATCTTCACTGAAGTTGCTCAGATTACCAGATGTAAGGATGCAGGATTGATCAAACCATTAAAGAGAATAAAAAATTAGTTTAGAAGGTTAAAAATGATACAGAGCTTCACTAGACAAGATGGTAGGAATTAAAGTTATTTTTATTCTCTTTAAATAAAAAAAGAAAATGATTATTGTTTAGAAATGAATACTGAAAGATAAATGTATCTGATAATAAATTATAATATTTATTATAAAGATTTAATCTCGATGCAAACTACAGGACTTTAAACGAAAGAAAATGAGAAAAATTATGTTTATAATATACCACCCAAATAAATTC
Source organism: Chinchilla lanigera (assembly GCF_000276665.1). Taxonomy (NCBI): domain Eukaryota; kingdom Metazoa; phylum Chordata; class Mammalia; order Rodentia; family Chinchillidae; genus Chinchilla; species Chinchilla lanigera. Next base: position 12,962,176 of record NW_004955426.1, read on the forward strand.
AGTATTTTATTTGAGTAATTCATGCTATATAGGGTGGAAACAAACCGAAAATGGTGTTAAAATCAAATGGAAGATGAAAGTAAGGTACTTAGATATTCACTGGCACATTCTGATGAATTACAATTTTTTCTTTTCTAACTATACACAAGTGATCAATGTCTCAAATAATATGGTTCAGAAGATATAACCAAATTCTACATATCAAATTGGCAGAAATATAAAATTACATACTATACTATTTTGCTGTCCCTTATCTTATAAATTATGTTAAAATCTTACATTAAAAGCTCTTTATTGCTATGACCAGGTTTCACTGAAAGCTACACCCAAAATTCAGTGCTTAAAAAATAATTTTCCCCTCTTTAAAGACCAGGTCAATAAATTAGGCTGATTATTTATTCTCTTCTTATGTAGCCTTGCCTACATCTTGGGTTAGGTGGGGTGACTTGGTTCTTGCTCAGATGTGTCTCACATCTTTGCAAAAGGCCACTGTGAGCATGTTCTCATGGCAAATACAAAGGGAGAAGAGCAAACAAGATCAAGCTTTTAATTCTCTTTCAAGCCTCTGTTTGCATTCTCCAGCATGCTGTGACTGGCAAGTAGTTATAAGGCTAAATGCAGAAAGGAACAGTTAGTGCTTATATTGTTTGATCAGTTTTGCATGCCTGTACCTGGTAATCTGAGCACCTACTTTAAGATAACAATATGCAATATCATAACATGCAATATCATAATTTGCAATATCATAACCATTGTTACATTCCTATCAACTTGTTTTGAAATTCTGTATCTTTTTTTATATATATATTCTTCTTAAAATAAAAAAAGCCAGGGGTGGTGAATGCCTGTAATCCCAGCACTTGGGAGGCTGAGGCAGGATGATTGTTGAGAGTTTGAGGCCAGCCAGGGGTAAGTGAGCTCAAGGCCAGCCTGAACTGCATAATGAGAACTTTTCCCAAAAAGACAAAAAATAAAATAAAATAAAATAAGAATCAAGGGTGAAAGAGTAAAACATCTTTAAAGTGAGATTAATTTAAAGATCACACATCACAGGACATGGAGAAAGAATAAAGTATTGAGGACAATTACTACTGCCAAAATTTAGGAAGTAAGAGGAATTAACAACTAACCACTTACACAGCAGAATACAAACAATCCACCCAATCTCTTGATATAATCATATCATTGGATATATCTAATATGATTCACATATAAAATATTTACTAAACTATTCTTCATAATAATAGAAAACATTGCTCACAATGAAAATACAGATCTTTTATTAGCAAAAATAAATACTTATAAAATATCCATGCAAAGGAATACTGTGAAACCACTGAAAATTATTTAAATGAGAAATGCTTTTAAATGAAAAGCAATATACAAAATGAAGTATATGCTACCATATTTCAAATAAACAATATAAGCTTATTTACTCATCAAATAGAGTAATTTCTGAATTAAAGAGTGTTCTTTATAGACAGTGTCCTTTGATCTTTCTTGAAGTCATATTTTATAAGTATGTAATTTGTATTTTACTTATGTATTTCTTATGCAACAGTTTTTAGATATTTTAATGCTCCCTATCAATAAGAGGAAGGGCACCTATATAATAATGAATTCCAAGCAGGTAATAGTTTGAATATATTTTTGCTCTTCAAATAAATTTACTGAACTATTGTGGAATTCCTTGGGGAACCCAGTGGGTAAACATTTGCTCGAGCTGACTCACGGCACAGAAGGCCGCTAACCTTGAGGATCTGGAATAGCTTGAAGATGTGTTCTGCCAGTTTGGGCAGAGGCCATCTTTGCCTGTGAAATAAGGAGGAAAATCTTGGGAAGCATTTGATGCAGTTAACAATTCAACTTCATTGGTGTCCTGCTTTCTCATCTGAAATTGCACCTCTGTACAGCAGAAGACAACGTCTTTGTTTCTTTATCAATAAAATCGGGAATTTCAGACAGTTCAGGACTCCGTTTGGGCGGAAGTCTCCTGACATCCCCACAAAGATATTCTCTGTCTCACATGTCCTTGTTCATCTCTCTAATCAAGGTTTCCTGGCTCAGACTCAGCAAATTATGGTACAGTATATTATGTGCGATAAAATGACAACTCAGATTTTGTAACTTTCACGTAATTGTCCTAAATTGTCCAATATAGTATATTCCTAGAGATTAAGTGGATATATGTTATATACGATTTTAATTATTTATTTAAGTCATTATTTCTTCACATAGTTTTGCTATTGCAATGACAGCTGTCCTTTAAGAAAGAGGCAATGTTAATATTTTTGTCTCGCACAGATTAGAAATACACAAGACTTAGAATAAAGGAGAACTGTCATAAATTCTTAGAACATAGCATTGTTTGATCTTAAACAATTAGTTCAATAATCTTTGTGCCTCTTCTGTACTCCTCTATATTCCTAGAATGGGAAGGATTTAATAAAGATTGACTATAAGACATTGATAATATGAATATTTTAGGGTCTTATTTGTACTTTTGTCTACACGTTATTGAACGTTAATTGTTCTGACTTAGTATTTGATCTCAGTAAATACCTTCACTGCTTGCAATGAAAGTACTTCTTAAATTGTCTTCTATAAAGAAAACATTTTCTTAGTTAAAAATATTATAAAGAAAAAGAGAATATATTTTTAAATTCTTATATTATTTAGACAGTTTATATGAATTATTTTCTATTTTAATGTTCAAATGATAAAATTTAAAACAAATCAGTTGCACTAGAGATATTTTAGGCTGGTCTCTTGCTGTTTCCAAGACAGATGGCAATATTTCTAAAGTTATAAATATAAATTATAGCGTATGTGCCATTGGGTATTCATATGCATAATTTCAGATGTATTTGACTACTTATTTTCATAAATATGTAAATATTTTGTTTCATCTTTGGGGACCAAATCAGTGTATTACATCCAAATAATAATCCAAAGGGAACAAATATCTATTGAACTTGGTTCCAGAATTTATAATGAAGATAATTTGCCTAAGTAAATGACTTTCAGTATTTGACTTTCTAAAGTGAATAGCATTTTGCAAAAAGAAACAGTTATATCTGTTTTTCAAAACTGAAGATACTACATATTTCTGCTAAAATGAAAAAATAAAGAATACACTGAGATAAGAATTGAAAGAAAAATCTTAAAATAAGTAAAAATTACACATGATAATTACACTGACTTGCAACTAAAGCACTATTTACTTCTCAATTTTTTCTTACAAATGATTTTAGTTAAAGTTATGAAAATAATTTTTTCAGTATCAGTAAATTTATATGGACAAAGAGTTGATATGTAGAAGGAAATGATTCTATTAGAATCTAATAGCAGCTTTTTTTCTCTGCATCCAATCTGTGTTCCTATAAACCAATTTTAGAATTTTTGAGTTTTACAAAAATTGACCTTTAGTGAACTTTATCTAATGTCGTGTCCATAATGTCCTCACATGCTTAGCCAGATGACAACAGATATTATAAGATCTTAATGAAAATCAAATTTATCTATATTCAGTAATTAGTTAGTAAAACTAATTAATTGAGGACCTAAAAAACTAGTGTTAAAGGTGATTAAGCCAAGTTAATGATTACAAAATAATTATATATCTACAGTGAACTTCAGAACTATAATTGGACTGTCTATTCCAGTTAATTAGATAATTAGCAAACTGAAATTGTTGGAAAACTTTGAACAGTAGGAAAAGTGAATTATTTAGAAGTCTTACATTTATATGTGCTTTATAGGAAAATTTGATATCACAAATCTTCTGAAGTTGAGATAAAATGTAGTTTGCATAAATGTAGTTATTCACAACAATTAGTAAATATCCAATTAATGTTATTGTTTTTAGTTTCTTTCTGCTCCAAAGTAAATGCCATCAAAATAGCAATAAAATTTAACAAAATATAAATTAAGATCAAGTTAATTTTTTCCTTGATTGCTTTTGATAGTTGAACAAGTTATGAAAAATTATATTGTGTTTTATCCTTTATGTGTTCCAAGTGCAATTTAAAAATACTTTTACTGAACAATTAAATTATTGTTCTTACAAAGAAAATTATTTTATTATGATTAATTTTTTACTATTTCAATAAATCTTTATTGCAGGGGCCTAGAGCATTGTCTTATATATAGGTTATCCTCATGTTTTTACCTTAGAAGTCAGAAAAATAACAATATTTCCTTACTCATCAATCTAAAAGTAAAGAGTAAAATAACAAAAATCATTGATATAGCTAATCTGTTTCCTTTTGTTGGGTGACAGTATAACACACAAATAGTAATAGAATTTTTTAAAAATAAAAAAATTACACCATTAAGAATCACCTTTTTGTTTTTGTTTTTTCTTTGGTTTTTCTCCGGTACCGGGAACCGAACTCACGACCTTGCGCTTGCCAGGCAGGCGCTTTTGCCACTGAGCTAAATCCCCAGCCCAAGAATCAGCGTTTTGAACTCTAATCAACAAATACAATGTTCTAAAGATTAGATCCAATTATATGCTTTACCTTTTCTTTTTTTTTTTTTCTTTTTTTGAGACAGGGTCTTGCTATACAGTTTAGGCTGGCCTTGAGCTCACTTTGTAGCCTAGGCTGGTCTTGAACTCTAAGGATCCTCCTGCCTCAGATTCCAGAATGCTGGGATTACAGGCATGCGCCACCATGCCTGGCACCTTCACTCTATACTGCTGCATTATTTTACCAAAAGAGAAATTCAAAAACTATTTGCTGAATTAAAATACTCAGTTCAAAGGTGTGCAGGATTGTCTATATGGGGAATCCCATGAATTTCAAAATGTATTCACAGTTTATAAATTAAGACTGGACTAATGCTTTTGTTAAATTCTACTTTACAGATTGCTGTGTGTGTGTGTGTGTGTGTGTGTGTGTGTGTGTGCAGATATTGCTAAAAGAGATGATGTTTAAAATTTGTCAGTCAGGGTAAAGTTATTGATGTTTCTTTTCTGATTAAGGTTGTTGTTAACTATATACGTAAGCATTTGCAGAAGAAAAACACACAAAACTCTATTAATTGTGTTACTAACAGAACAACAGATTTTTCCCAGACAACCTCAGTTCTCACAAATGAAGATTCAAGTCTGTCTCCAGCCAGAGGATGAACATATGATGGTCTTCGATTGTCAGAGGAACAGAGCCCCTGTGCAATGCGAAGAACAAAAGCTGCATTCTGGGGCTGGGGATTTAGCTCAGCGGCACAGCGCCTGCCTGGCAAGCACAAGGTCATGAGTTCAATTCCTGGTACTGGAAAAAAAAAAGAAAAAAAAAAAAAACAAAAGCAGCATTCTAGGAGTTGAGGATTCCACTGATGTCAAGAAGCCGGGAGAGGGAAAGTCTGAACATTGTTATGGAGCAAATCCAACATTCAAGAACAGCAGAAAAAGAAGAAATTATTCTTGGGCAAACCTGAAGCAAATATTGGCAAGATTTGACAGGTTTCTACAAATTCTCTCCCAAATGGAAAGTGGCAAGAAGGCAAGAAATATAAGCTAGACAAAGGCCTTGACTTTATTACTCTGAACATCACAGAGTTTGAAGGGTAATTCTTTCTGGTTCACTTATACCTCCCAAAATGACAACACTTCCTATCATGGCAAATCATAACCCCAAACCATTCAGGAAAAGAATATTTGAAAATAGTTTCCCTGTTGGAAGAAAATGGCAGTGGTACTGGGTTAATAGCAAAATATATGGTTAGAAAACTATATGACTAAGATTTTCATCAATGTAATATATGACTTATTACTTTTCTGGTATAATCATAGAAGTTTTTAAGGAATTCAGTGATGATAAATTAGAAGAATGTACCTGTTAATTTAAATGAGAATTTTTTTTCTAATTTGCGTGAGTGTGGTAGGAGAGTTTTTCATGCAAATGTATGATGTTGAAGATGCAATATAGTTTGCAATAGAACATTCTTTCACGGCGGGGGCCTTTATCATTTTCTTTCAAACTGTACTTCTGGGTTTATGGGAGAAAAAAACACCCTAGGTTGAGAGGAAGTCGTAAAATATCAGATATCATATGAGGATTGGCTGTGGTCTCACTAGAATTACTACAGCTATAAGATGCCAAATACAGATATCCAAGGTAAATTCAAACCCGTAATGTTCAGCAGCATTTGATATTCAAGAGATTGGTTCTTCGAGCTCATTGGATGATGCTGAGATCCACAGGAGACTATTTGGTTCATGCTGGGTTTTGATCACAAAGGGGTAAATTTTTTCTTAGAGGGCTTAGACCTTTCAGTCTCAGAAAGAGATTTTAAGGCCTTGGAGAGGGGCAGTAAAAAGCGTGATAAATATAAATAAATGATTCCAAGTGTAGGTTAAAAACTGCTTAAATACAAAGAAACATGATTTTAAAATCCATAAGGGAGAATGAGTCAGAGACTTTGTGTCAGTTAATTTCATGAGTATTTAACATACACGACAGCCAAAGACTAGAGGAAAGGTTTACTCATTTTCTTTCTCACAACTCTGGAGAATTGTTACCGCCATGGCAGAAACAGCACGGCGAAGGCTGCTCACATCCTAGCCGCGGAAGCAGAGTGAAGGAAGAGTCGGAACAGGAAAACTCCTTCCAAGCGGTGCTGCAGGTGACCCGCCACCAGCCAAGCCGGGCTCCTTAAGACACACAGGCTATGAGCTCCTCGGGGATTAATCCAGTTAGGAACAAGACACCCCAAAAGCCCTAACTCACACCACACAAGAATTTGGGGGCCACATTTTAAATCTAAAATGTATCTAAATTACAGAAGAAATCAATATTGTTAAACTCATACCTGTTTCAACACACTCATTTCCAGAGTTGCAGAGACAACTAACTCCATGATTTTTCACCCCCTGTGAATTAGTATCAGTGGCCACACATAGACACCTATTGTTCTTTTGTCTCAGCGCTTTCAGATGAAGGTGGGCCCTGTTCACAAACCTGAACATGAGAGGACTGATGACTTGACTGCTGATGTTCTGGGTGAGAGTTCTTTCAGTATATTTTACAGTGTTGGTTTTTTAAGATCTTTTTCTGGAATTTACATGGTATTAGGTGTTCTAGAGCAAATACAAGAAGGTTAGAAATTAACACTGGTTACCTGAGGAGACAGAGAAAGGAGAAAGAGAGAAACAGAGAGACAGAGAGAGAGAAAGAGAGAGAGAGAGAGAGAGAGAGAGAGAGAGAAAGCAGAAAATGACAGAGAGGAGGAAAACAAAATGAAGTGACTCTACTATATATGTGGGGGTATGTGTAGAAATTTTGTGAAGGTATTTATAAAATATGAGGGGATGTTTATGAAATTATTTCTCAGTGTAAAGCCAGCCCTATTTATCCATGGGTTCTGCCTTGTTTCCAACCTACCATCAACCAATAATATGTACAATAAAATTATACCCCACTAAACATTCACGGACTTCACATGTCCTTATTCACTAAGCACTGCAGCATAACAAGTACTTTATGTTATTTTACCTTGTATTAGGTAGTATGAGTAATCTAGGGATGATTTAAAATAGATAGTAAAATATGTGTAATTCAAGTACAAGTTTTACACCATTTTATATAAGGAATTTTAACATCCACAGATCTTGAGATCCATTTGAGGAGGCAGAAAATTGCAATGGAACCAGGCCTCTGAATTAGGAGGGACAAGTTTATGCTATATTTTATTTTTAGATATCAA
>NW_004955426.1:12969985-12979580 GCF_000276665.1 Chinchilla lanigera
TGTTCGGGGAAAATTGCAAGAGGAAGAGATAGCAATCATTAATATATATGCACCAAATGCAGGAGCACCCAACTATATAAGACAAATTTTTTTTATTTTAAAAATAAAAGGAGGGGGCTGGGGATTTAGCTCAGTGGCAAAGCGCCTGCCTCGCAAGCGCAAGGTCATGAGTTCAGTTCCCGGTACCGGAGAAAAACCAAAAAAAAAAAAAAAATTTATATGGATAGTTTAATTTTTATAAAATATCTGAATTTATATGTAATTTTCAGTTCTACATCACTGCTATAAAATCAACTTATTAACCAACAATAAATATGACAAAAATAATGTTCCCTGTTAGATAATAGATTACGGTTAACTGAACACACATTTTAGTAGGTGTTTTTAAACACTTTATTTTTATTTTTATTTAGACAAGATTCTTCGTGATAGTTTTGGACTCCAAGGTGTAGAGACTAGTTTAGATCTTATTTATTTGTGTGTGTGTGTGTGTGTGTGTGGGTGGGTGGGTGTGTGAAACTGATTTTCATCAATTTGTCACTACAGCTTAGTGTGTTCTCAGGGAAAATACTGACAGATTTAGTGTTCACAATCATATTACTTTAAACATGGCAGGAAGTTTGATACTGTGGTTCAAATACTTCTTGTCTTTGTCTGTGTAAGGTAGACTAGAAGCAGGAGAATCACCCTCTATCTCCACCTTTTATCCACTGAGAAACAAATCAGAGCAAGCAGCTCATGGTCATATATCCTTGAGGAGATGCAGGTGTCTAAGGATGTACCTATAATTCTAATGTCATTCAGAACCCTTTCGTTGTCTTCATCCATGATGGTTTTAACAGTTAACTGCAGATAACCATAAACTCAAATAATTCCTGGTCATCAAGAAACTTTCAATAATAACTGCTTTTACTTTGCATTCCTTTTTTTGGGGGGGGGTTGGTTTTTCTGTGGTACCAGGAATCGAACTCATAACCTTGCACTTGTGCATTTCTTTATAATTTTTTCTTATGTGACTCAAAAGGTAAAAAGTCATATTTAGTGAACCCTGTCTGTATGACTAAAGACTCTGTGACTCTTGCTGTAAGCCTTTATTCAGCAAAAATTTGAATGGCAACATTCAGTCAGAAAATATTTAGAGACTAACTGGGGAAACAAATTAGATGCTGATTGGGGAAACAGCTGGACAAAACAGGAAAAAATTGTCACTGACTGAGAAGTGTAACCTTTAGGGAAAATATGCACTTAATTTTGCTCCAGTATAAAGCAGAGAAACTTCAGGTAAGTAAGAAATCTTAACATCCAGTGTCACTTCTCTTATCTTTAACATCAGTGTGAATGATCTTGCTTCTTGGAATCCTTGGACTAAACTCACACTTAGTACTACAATAACAGGGAATGATATCAAGAATGACTTTCCTAGAGAAAAGTATCAAAATTGATACCTAAATTTTGGAGCTTTCCACAACTGGTCCTTTTAAAGTCCATTTTAGTATGCATCTTCTAAACATACACATTGTAATGGATACTTTAGTTAAAGCAAATCATATTGTTTAGTCAGTTTTTACAATGTTCTTAAGAAATAATGTAACTATAATTGAAACTTTTATTGAGCTTTCCTGGTCACAATACTGTGCACCTTTGCCAATCTACCACTATGTAGTAGCCGGCTAGCACATCTCTCATGGATTATTTTAGATATTTAATCTACTGAGGCTCCTTTAACAAAGTCTTTTATCTTTGCCACATGTTCATACACATACACAAGCAAACACACATGTATTTATATTGTTATTTTATTGATACCTGCAACTACTATTCATAATCTAATTCTTTTCCTAAATATACAAAAATGTCTTATACCTTAGTTTATAATAATATTAATTTTTTTAAAATTTCAGGTTGGGACACTATATTTCTAAATATGACCCAGTTGGCAGAGGATATTTGGCTAAGAGTAGAGTGGGGTTATTCTGTTGCTCTAATGTGCTACTTAAATTTCATGAAAATTTCCTACCAAACATTTTAAATTGAACAAACATTTAACAGATACACAAAACACAAAAATTAATTGACCACGGTAGTAAATCCATGAAATCACAGCAGTCTATGATGCAGAGGTGGGAGGTCCATGAGTCAGAGTCCAGAGCTGGCATGTAATGATTTGGCAAGGGTTAGTCTCAGAAAATAATGAGAAAGGAAAGAAGTCCAGTGGATTGAGTTCAGTACCAAAGGTCTAGGTCAATCCAGAGTAATACTCAATAAATATATGAATGAATAAATAAAATTATATCTGTTAATCTGGTGTCATGCACTGATAAAAAAATAATTGTACTGTAAATATTTGTGTACATGAATTTGAGTGAAAACTCTGTAAAAAAGACCAAATAAAATAGATAAGATTAAGAATATAGTAACTGAGTACTTACTTAAGGAAGATTTAATACATATATTATGTGATTTGAAAAAATAAATTAACTTAGATATATTTATGTTCCTTAGTAACTTGATACAGAAAACTACTATAAGAATTTATATAAGAAAAATAATTTATTTATACATGTAAGTTTAATGATAATACCATACATTTACACATTTTGAAATCTGAAATGATAACATACATCATGCCTTGCACAGTTTAGTTTGTGTGCTGTTTTGGTCTTCAATAATAATGAAATATACTTAACAAGTATTGGGGCTGGGGATTTAGCTCAGTGGCAAAAGCGCCTGCCTGACAAGCGCAAGGTCGTGAGTTCGGTTCCTGGTACCGGAGAAATTACATATGTTATAATTAAAATTGTGACATCCTCAGAAATGATACAAAATGAAATCATATCACAGAAAGTGGCATAATATTAATTCAAAATAATAAAGAAGTTGTAATTGTTTAAAACTGCACTGGTTGCCTTATTATTACACTTACAATTTACTGCAATACACCCATGAGCAAATACTTTCTCTTTCAAGAAATGCACACATTAGTGAATTAATTCAAGATTTATGTACTTAGAAGCTTCACTGAATCAAACAGATGTTCTTAAACATCAAAAATGTTAATTTCTACATGATTTGTTCTCTTTAATCTTCTCACAAGTCATTTGCAAGTTGTGAGTAATGTAATGTATATCCAAGTGTTCATGGTGTCAGAAGCATATCAGTCCTTGACTGCCAAGGTGAGCTTTCACCTTCCTCAAACAAAGTACAAGGACACTTTACAGCCCCAATTATTATCATGTGGAGGGCTTGTAAGATGTGCAGTCTTAGGGGTGCTCTGACCTCTGGAACCAAGACTGGCACTTTAACAGTAGTCTCAGGTGGTCTGTATTTGCCTTAAAGTTTGTCAGTCACTCTTTTCACAGAAATGTATCTTTACATTACCTCTACTTACTATTCATCTAAGCCAGGTAACCAGCTCTCCCACTCACAGAACCTTCGGACTGAACATGATGCTGTTTTATCATACCAATTTTTTTCTCTTCCTGCCTGTGTCTCTGTCCTTCTCTGTCTCTGCCTCTGTCTCTGTCTCTCTCTCCATGCTGGCTATTTCTTGACAAAATTACTTTCCTTGTAGTTTTCAAAATAGCTTCTGATTATTCCATCACATCTACCATTTGGACCCTGTACACAGAGAGCACAATTTAGTGTATATTACGTACAATGCTGCTTTTCTGCTCTCAACATATATGCTTCTTGAAAACACATAATAAAATTCAGACACATAAGTATTTTACCCTACTTTAAAAAATTACCTTGTGCAGAATCTGCAAATCCAACTGGCTTCTATAGTTGACAAATTGGAATACCCTAAGGCCATGTGTCAAATTTCATTTTACTTTAAGCTCATACTAAACCTTAACTTTCATCACTTCTAAGGTCTAATGGTGCTGACATTAATTCCAAGCTCATATCTTGTGACTAATGCCAGAGGAATAACAGGAGCCCTATTGATTCTCATTACAAATACTCAAACACCTGGCCTTCCAAACGTGGAAATCAAAGAAAACAAATGAGACATAAATAAATAAGTGAAAGTATAAAATGTTGCTTCTCAAATGTGGGTTAATCATTAGCTGAAACAGCAAAGTCGTATGAAATGAATTTTTTGGTCTTATTTTCAGAAAGAGTCAAATGTTGAAAAATTCTCAATTTTCTTAAGAGTCAGTATCTTAGCAATTTTCTCCTGGCTGAGATATAACACCTGACATAATGTGTTTTCTTTTTTTTTTTTTTTTTCAATTGTCTGACACAATTTAAAGGAGGAAAGAAGTATATTGACTCACAATTACAGTCCATGGGAGGCTGATGCCAAGGCAGAAATTGTATGGTATAGGACTATGGTGGAAAAAAAGGTGCTCCCATGACCTTGGTGAGAAAAAAGGAAAAGAAGTGAGGAGCTAGGGAAGAAAATAAACCCCTCCAGTTATACCCCAGTGTCTGTCCTCTTCCAACCATGACCCACTTCCCAAGAGCACGCTCAACTCCTGGACTCACCGGTGTAGGAATCCCGTGATTGATGGGTATAGTGTTTCTGTGAGCTTATCAGGCTTAGGGTGACATTCTTGATCCAACCTTCTAGGCCAGTAATTTCCAGCACAGGAAAAATATTGTTCCTGACCCCATATCAAAAACTTTCTTTCCTTTTTATTCAGGTTATCTCATGGAATATTTGGCTCTCACTGAAAATTAGTACTACAAGGCTTATAGAAAGTAAATGGTGGTTGCTTACGAATAATGGAGAGAACTATATGGAAGTGGTTTGAGAAATGTGGGCATAAATTTTAAAAATTGACCTCATTCTTTTTCTTATGTCACACTTTATTGTACAGACATTGCAGCACACCCCCATTGCTCCTTCCTTGACAACAGAATGGTAACATTTGGTATTGAATGAAGATTCTGTTAAGTTTTTTACTTTTAGAAAATAGCACTACCAACAACGAGTAATGTGTACCATTTTTAACAAATATTTGGTTCTATTAGAATTTTAATAGTAACTAACAATCTGTATTTAAAAAGAACAGACTGGACTGGCTTGTCTTCTTATTCTGTGAAATAAAGTGAAAAAAATGTGCTATCAGGGGAGTCACTCATGAAGCCCTGTGCAAGACATATTTCCCATTCATCCCTGAGCCCTGCTCAGAGTGCCTCATTGGGTTATTTATGCCTTTGTATTTCATCATCTTATAAGGAACTATTATAGTAACTCAGTTCATAGATTACTATATTTATCTTTAGGTAGGCTTTGTGAGTATATCTTGAAGAATATGATCACTCTTTGCATTTCTAATTCTAGAGGATATCAACTTTAACTCCCGGATACAACTGAGGGCTTCAAAGTTTGGCATGACTGTCTACTGTGAACACTCTGTGATGCTCTATATATGTTGAGAATTGCACGGTTGCTAGAGTTATGCTTTGCTTCTACTTTATTATTAACCATTATACTCATACAAATACCATTAATAGTGAATTATCTGCATACTGTAGGCAAGATGATAGACATATGAGGCTACACGTAACATCAAAATTTTAAATACAGCCCTCATATGATGGAATCCAATGCATTTGGCTGCTTGTCATGGTTTGTGTCTGGATGTCTCCCCAAAGCCTCATGCAGTCATGTGGCAGGCTTCCAGAGTTTATGATTGATTCATGGTCCAATATTGGAATTATGGATGTGAGTACTACACACGCCCTGGGGAGGACAGTTTGCATACAATATAAAGGAGGGAAAGAGGCTGCTTGCTGCTGCTCCTCCCTTTTTCTCTTTCTGCTTTTGCTGTGTTTCACTGCCATGAACTGTTGCCCTCTGCCATGTGCCACTCTGCCTTGGAGCCAGCCAGGTATGGACTGAAACCTCCACAAACTGTAAGCTAAATAAACTCTTGCTTCTTTAATTTTGTGTGTCAGGTATTTTGTCTCAACAATGAGAGAAAAGTAACTGAGACACTGCTATTTGTACCTTTGGATTAATTTGGGTTCATAACCCACAATTACCCCAATGTACACACAGAAAAGAATGTAGAGTGCTCATCTCTGATTCTCTTTGTTAACCTAACAAATAGAATATTACTGATTTTAAAACATTATGTTGGCAACTAGCATAATTTAATGCATACCCTAAATTGGGTTTCCTCCTCAAAATAAAGAACAAAATGATATCACAGTTTTGATATAAGACAGAAATAGTTCTCTGTCATGCATCAATAAAATTAAGCCTTGAGCACCACTTACACTGATGATAGAAATAAAGGTTTTTCTAAATTCAAGCGTTATTGAACTTTCCTTGGTTTGAGGTTATTTCACTTTTGAAGTATAATAATATTCAATACTCCCTTTGCAAAATTAAGCATACCTTATGACCCATGTAACAGTTGTTCTCTGCAAATTGTTGTGTTCCTCTTGATTACTTTATCAACAATCTCAATGTGAAAGATGTTGGTTATAGCACAGATGAATCATTCTTCCTTACATTACTTTTTTTTATAATTAAACTGAAGCTGCTTGTATTATAATGAGAGACCAAGAAGATCATGTGTCACCTAAGAATATATTGTACACATTATTTCTATATACTTTGAATTAAAAGTCACTTATGATAATTTCAAATTCAATTATTGTTGTAATACAGAGGCATAGTTAGACAAGTTCATATCTGCATTTGTATTTTGATTGATATTGTCTAAAAGTATGATTGTCAGTATCTAAAGCATTGATTATACATTAAATAGTACCTCCCTTGCTCTTAAAACACTGGGATATTTCCCAACTGCAATAGGTGGTGATATAAGCATTAGACTCCCTAGTATAAACTACTGTTCACATTTTCTGAATATTTTCACTAACAGTATTAAAACAGGAGTATCAGATGCTGTGAGCATCCTGAATCTTTGTATTACAAATTTCATAGTCAAAGATAAATTTTAAAATGCACGGAAATTTAAACACTTCTCCCTTTTCCAGATTTGATCATATTATTTAATAGAAATTCATGACCATTGGCTTAAATATCAGTTATAATTATGTGCAAGTGATTTTTGTGTAATGTTTATAGTTATATAACTTGGATCTAGCAAGTATAGGAAAGTGCTTTTCAGCATTTTAAAGTATCATTACTATGTTAAATATACTCTAAAACATTTCTGACAGTCTATTCTCTTAGTAAGTAAGTATATGTGGAACCTCATTGAATACATTCATTAAGATTTAAGATTTCATTCGTGATATTATATCAGAGCAGGAATTGCCTCTTGAACTTGATTGGATTAATAAAGACTGTTCTCTTACCTCTGGGGTTAATAACAGAAGATAAGTTTTCTAGACATAGAAGCTCATACTCATTTAATCTTTTCAACTGTTCTCTTGAGTTTTCCTACTTAGTTAATGAGGTAAGCATTAGTTCATCAGACGTCTCATTCCTGAAAATCTTCTGAAAATAGGACTGAATTGGAGTTTATATTGAGTTTGCCTTTGAGATAACATGTTGTTAATTTTATTTTGTTCCATTGTTTATTGTTCACAGTTTTTCTTGGTGCTGAAATATTATGCAATCTTTCTGGCTCAAGCTGAGTAGAGCATTAGAGGACTAGGTCATATTCTTCCTTTACTGATGTTCCACTTCCTGTATGCTCTTTTACTGGTGATGATTGCTACCCACAGGTACAGTCATGTGCATTCTAAAAAGTAATTTAATTTTGCCATGTCACTTTGTTAGCTGGAAATGTGACATTACTATCTAAAATTGATGATATGTTTTTGTGCCTGCTGTTAAAACAAACATAACATTGCATACATTTTCCAACAGCAGTCTATCCATTAGAAATTAAATGTTGTTTTGTACTAATAAACAAACAACTGTTACACATATAGATCCCAAACTGTGTGAGCCAGTTAGGAAGTTTGCCTCTTGCCATGAAATTATCATCTTATATATAGTTATAGGATGGGAAACAGCCTCCTAGAGTAAATCGGGTTCTACTCAAAGATTTGGAGCCTCCTCCCCATATCCATTTCTCTTTTCCCTGATGTACTCAAATTTCACATCTTGGATGACAAAAGAGCAGGCTTTTACAATGTACTGTTTGTAGAGCTAATTTGAACAACAAAAATTTCCATTACTACAATGACACTCCAAAGTGGCTCCAGTCGCAAGTCCCCTTCGTCTCTCCAGCTGCTGGGTGCAGGACAGGAGGAACACAGAGTCTAGCTTGCTGACCGTCTTCGCCCCTGGGACAGCACAAGGCTGCTACCATTCTCACATCCCTCTCTACTCTCCTCCTTCCAAAAGTTCACTCTGCACCAGCTTTCGAGTTTTGGTAGCCAAGAGGTAGCGATTTGGACGTGAGTTTTGACCCTTTCCAATATTTGCGAATGGCTCAGCATTTCATGGTCAATATTGTAGGCAACCTGACATAATCGTGATTGTTATGAAATGCATTTAACAACTTTTGCACCATCCTTAGCAAGTAACTCATATGAAAAAAATACAGAGCACTGTTACCATTTTTGTTGCCATTGCCTTAGCCCATTCTGCTATTTATTTTTAGACATAGTCAAAACTAGGGAAATTTCCAAAGATCTCTGAGTTTGAAGGTCAGTTTCTGGCATTCCAAGTGTGTTGTGGGAAACAGTGAAACACAATTCATTTGGCTTCTTGAACCTATAATGATAAAACCTCCCCACTCAGACTTGCTAATTCTATTAATACCAACTGGGAGAACATGCAATGAAAGATCCTATGATTTTCTTTTACATTTAGCTGAGTTTTACTTTTAATGAAGTTTTAGTAGGAAAGAACAAAAACCATTAGCTTACATTATTCTTTGAAATGATTGTTAAAATGAGAATCATCATCAAAGTTTTTCTTTTTCTTTTTCATCTACAAGTTCATAGCAAAACTACTGGCAAAGAACATTGAGAGGACTGTGATCAATTCAAAGTCATTCGTGTTCTGTAAACACTTTAAAATTGCTTGAGAAATTATTGAAGATCCAGGAATAGAAATAAAATGTACTAGAAAGTTAAATATGGGAAGGCTTCTTAGTCTTAGTATCCCAGAGAATACATTACTAAATATCTTGCAAATTCTAAAATAAGGATTATTTGAAAGATGCTTCAATTTTATTAGTGTGATGGCTATATTCAAATTTAAATCCTAATAGTTTTCTATTTCATACAGAGGCACTTGGTAGGGACAACAGTATTTAGCATGACAAGTCACTAAGTCTTTTTAAAGAAGCAAATAATTTATGAAAAAATATTTCATTTTGTAAGTGTGAGGTCACTAATCAGTACTTTAGAAATATTCCTAGAGCCATTTTTAAATATTATTTTAAAAAGTGAGAATAAACTACTATGTGAAATGGAATAAAATACAGTTTAATTTTCTTCATTAATTGGAATTCTTTTGGCTTTTACTCATGAGTTAGGAAACTAGGCAGATTCTGTCACTCTGTTGGCAAATATTAGAGAGAAGTAATCTGTTATTTTACATTATGTTAGAAAGAAAGCTCTAGGGGCTGGGGATTTAGCTCAGCAGCAGAGCGCTAGCCTGGCAAGCGTAAGGTCGTGAGTTTGATTCCCAGCACCGGAAAAA
>NW_004955426.1:12979680-13029886 GCF_000276665.1 Chinchilla lanigera
TAGTATACTTTGGTAACTAAACATATACTTCACTTTACGATCTTAGAGCAAAGAGTGCTAAATAACAGTAAAATAAAACGAGTGATTGCAGATTAATTACCTTTCCTCACACTGCTCTTAGAAGCTACTATCTAAATTAGGAGATCAGAATAGAATTATGCCAAACATTTGGACATAAACAATGGCTATGAAATTGAATATTTGGAGAAAACATGGAGTTTTAGAAGAAGGAATGTAAGCAACTCACAACAAAAGTATTCGTATTGCTGTTGTTCACAGTTCAGGAAAGCAGGTATTCTAACAAGGGTGAGGTGTACTGTGTGCCACTGCTGTGTTCAGACTGTGCCTAATATATCCCCAATGGAAAAGCTCTTCCTGTGTAATGTTCCTGCATAATCTTCTTTGTTATATTCTGCAGGGGAGCCAATGCACCTGGTTTTATTTATCTGCTTTGAAATTCTTGATCATTCATGGTTTGAACCAAAAGTAAAGAACCAGTTGCAATATTGAAAAGTATGTCAATCAGATTATTTATAATTATGACTAAAAATACAATATTAGTATTGATATTAGTATATGATGTTCTACTATTTTAGTTGTGTTACTCTTAAAATGTTCGTTGAATTTGAGGATTTTCTTCAGAGGTTAATACAGAATATATTTCAACTTTCAATTTAAGACTCAGTTATATTGAGCCAAAGTATAGTACAAACTTGTTTGACAATAAAGCATTTTATCATCAGATTTATTATCAGCATGCAAGTAAATTTAACCAACTCAAACCTGTTGACAAAGGTTTTAGGGAGAAAAGTATAACAGCAAAACACTATCACTAGCAACTAGAGAATAAAACCTACAAATATAAAGACCTGAAAACAGGGGAGACATGAATAGAAAATTTTAAGGTGTTGCTAAAGTCTCATAGGAAATCATAAAACAAGATTCAGCAAGAAACCCTCAGAGTTAGTGAGAATCAAAAACTGAAAATAAATTTTTGGTATAAAACTGAGAGCTCATCGGGCAGAATAATCAAAGGCAAGCACAGAAGAGCTAAATAAAAAGTCTAACCCCTTGGAAATGAGATAGAGAAGTTAATATGAAGTAGAAAGACAGAAATAATCAAGGGAGAAGAAAAATAGAGGATGAACAAGAGAAAGACAAGTTTTAGAAACCAGTGTTTAAAATCCAGTGTTTAAAATACAGTGTTTAAAAGTGCAGAGTAGGTTAAGCAGATGACAGTTACTGTTTCAATACAGTATTTTCTTAAGATTCAAGGTTACAAACTACAAATAATTGCTACTGCTTTATGTAACTTGTTCCCATTTAAGGGAAAATTAAAGAGTTCTAATATATTATACATTTAGTTTCCAGAAGGATAAATATATCTACATTTGAAAACTATCTGATAGATTAGTATGATTTTGTTTAGGTTTTTGTTAAAGAAATCAAATGCTTTGATCCATCACTTCTTGGTTTTGATACATAGGTGTTATCAGTGTACAATAGATGAAATTGAACAAATAAAGGATGCTCAATTTATTTTCATATGAAAACATTAGATAGTCTTATATTTTATTATGCTAACTATACTAATATTCCTTAGCAATTGTAACAGCAAATTGACTCATAATATCATCAAGAACAAATAACTCTGCAAGATTTAAAATTAATAGTCATAAACTTGATATTAATTAAGTAAAGCCTAGCATTTAGAAACAGCACTGAGATTCCTTAGCAGGATGTAAATCAAATTACAAAGGTTGAATGTCTTCACAGGACTTTAATTATATTTCAAAGGCTAATATCAATATTTGAATCATCAATTATAACAACAATAAAAATACACACAGGAGGACCCCCAATTATGAAAAAACAAAGTGGAGAAATAGTTTGACTCCCAATAAATTAATTACATATGATATATATATAAATATAATTCATGACACATGTATTCATAAACATTTAGTATTCATATTTATATACCTAAGAAGCATTATACTATTATTATGTTTTTCATTAAAATTGAAAAAAATAGTATTTCTTTAAATTGTAAGTTACTTCTTAAATTTTATTTTTAAAGGACATTTTCATAGGTTTACTTGAATCTATGTTTAGGTCACCTTTTAGGTAACAATTTAGTTTTAATATCATAATGAGATTTTTATAGAAATATAAAAGTATAGTAATAGCTCAGTTCACAAATGCTTCTGTTTGCAAACACTTGGTTCACAAACGGAATCATTCAGCAAGATGTTGCTTCTCTCTACGAACTCCACATGGGGTGACAACCAACCACAGACACCTTCCCCAGAATCATGGAACAAATTAAGTTTGTGAATACAAATACCACTGTATTGCCATCTCCTGAAGACAGAAAAACAAACAAGCAAACGAAGAAATATGTTCTGCTATAATTAGAAGAAAACTAAACTATAGTTGAGATGGAGAAAATAGAACACTGAGAAAGAAAAAATAGGTAAATCTAGAAGGTAGTTACAATGACACCTTTTCCGTTGGCCTGAAACAATAATTCCTTCCTGAGTTCCCTGCAGAGAAGATAAATCACTAATCTTTTTCAAGTTAGCCTCAAAGCTCATTTCAACAAAGCCCTTGGGGGCCACAATCAGCGTGTCAGCATTTGCAAATACAAAAAAAAGGCAATTTCAACTCTTTCTCCCATCCAGTATAATCCCATGGAAAACTCAGCAATTTTTTTGTAATAGATAAATATAATTTTGTTGTTCTTTAATCACTGTCTCTACGCTTATATATTTTTTTTTTTTTTTTTTTTTTTTTGGTTTTTCTC
Organism: Chinchilla lanigera; assembly: GCF_000276665.1. Lineage (NCBI taxonomy): Eukaryota > Metazoa > Chordata > Mammalia > Rodentia > Chinchillidae > Chinchilla > Chinchilla lanigera. The sequence goes on from NW_004955426.1 coordinate 12,982,487, forward strand.
CGGTACCGGGAACCGAACTCACGACCTTGCGCTTGCCAGGCAGGCGCTTTTGCCGCTGAGCTAAATCCCCAGCCCCTATGCTTATATTTCATTGTTCAGTTTCTTTTGTACTCGCCATGATATCCTCCTCCAGGTCCTACTTAATCTACCTGGGTTTGGTATGCCAAAATCTTTTCTCTCCTAAAATTATCCTTTTAAATATGTCATCTAAATTCTAATCTAATTTTATAACTCAATTGAATAGAAAAAAGAAATGCACAGTCTGTATAAGGTAAGAATAAATTTTAAAATATTGTAAAGGGTCTCTGCCTTTCCTTAAAATATATTTTAATGAGTTCATATAATGATAGTTATACAAAAGTCTAAAATAAAAAAGTAGGGGCTGGGGATTTAGCTCAGCGGCAAAAGCGCCTGCCTGGCAAGCGCAAGGTCGTGAGTTCAGTTCCCAGTACTGGAGAAAAACCAAAAAAAAATAAATAAATAAAATAAAAAAATAAAATAAAATAAAATAAAAAAGTCTGTTCCAATAATTAGAAAGTATACTTAGGAGAAAATTCATTTCAACATCCATTAACCCTTGGAAATATTTCCCTATTCTTTTTGCATCTAGCACCTTCCATATTTATCCATATTTAAAAACAAATGCATATTTACACCTAAAAGTTACTCTTCTGCTTATCTATATTGAAATAAGAATGTATAAGGGATTTGTTGAAGTTTTCATGTTTCTACCATGGAAAGGCCATGGTTGGTATTTCAAAATGTGTATTTTATATTTCTGTAACTGTTCAAAAGTACAACTTTTGCCTGTTTTTTCTTCTCGTTCAGAAACTCAAGATCACCTTGACAATGATTGCCCCATTTGAACCATTTGAGGAAGAACAGCAGAGCAATTTTACCAAGGACTAAACAGTTTCAAATGTGCTGAGATACAGATTCCAGACAGCCAAATGACCATTAAACAGAGATGGGCAGTTGTGGAATATGAAACTAATTTGAGAAATGCGTATTTTGACATTTTTTATTACACATGCAGTCATATAATCTCTACACTTCACTCTAGAAATAGAAAAAAGTTATTCCTGCCGTAGAAAGGATAGGACATTTAAAGAGGAAAACTTATTTATATAGATTTTCAGGTCACTATAATAAAACCGAGAACGCCAAAATGACATAAGTGGGGAAATGGTAAGAGCAAGAAGCCACTTAGCAACTGACCCTTGCTATCCTCCTCCTCTCTAGACATCTGGAGCCCACACAAAGTTCAACACACACCCAATTAGGAGGAATTAGAGCATGTGTAAAACCCGCACTGTGTCTGAAATCAGGTAATGCTCTAGGAATGTCTGAGCCTTTAAAAATTACATCTCTTGAAAGTATCTAGAACATAATTTCAACTCATTGTTGTTTTAAATAAACAATAGCATTGTTTAGCTATGTAAATTTCAGTCTGCCACAGTTCGCCTGAATGCAGACCCTGAATGCAGCAAAGAAATATTTAGTTTAATTCTACAAAGCACTTTGAAATAAATACAATTATTACAATTTATAGCCAAATAATCTTTTCCAGGAAGATATAACATTTTCTATCTTACCTAATATTTTGTGTTATGGGTCAAGTCATTATCAGAAAAGGAAATTTAAGAAATCTTGGGAGCTCTTTAACAAGTCACCATTAAATGATCCTTGTTCTCCTAAATGCCAAGTATGAAGCATTTCTCAATGTTTTTATATTCCTGGAACACTATAACTCAATACAAAAATGGAAGACTAAACATAAATCTAGACATATCCAGCTCCTGAATTTTTATTCACTGCTTGATTAAATATTCAAGTCTAGTCGTATAATTGCAGAAGTCTGTACATGGCTGAGAAAACTCATTTGTAAGGTATTCTTTGTAAGTTTTAAAAACCTCTTAATCTCATTTATTACTACCTTCTACATATTACCAAAAATGAAGTTATATGTGAAATTATATCTGAACAACTCTTGCCAATTTTACAGCTTTACAATTGTCCTTGTGTCATTTTTAAAAATGTCACCTTATTATTTTCTGGTATTCATTTGCAAAGTCTGCAATATCTTTTCCTTAGAGTCTATGCAGATTTTTTGTTAGATATAAGCCTTCTCATTTCTAACTGCAGAAAGTCAACATAATCCATCTGCCACTTTCTCTTCCCAGCTGTATGCAACTATGCCAAATTGCTCTAAGTTGAGCTTTATTCTGTCTTTGCAGGATTTTACTCAACGCACCTCCATTTTCCTTGAGCAATTCACCATAGACACAGGTGCAGATGGTGTAGAGAGAAAGGCAATACATTTGGGAACACGTAATGTAAGGCTTGCAAGGGTTTTGACAGAATTTTTAATTATAATTCGCAAAGTGAATTAATTTAGTTAAAGAGTAGGCACTAGTGCATCCAAATGAATGTAGCCCTAAAAAGATGTCTGACTTCTAGACCCACATTCTATTGCCATATACTCTGAGGAACAGTCACACATTTCAAATTGATTTATGTTTAAAATGTTGCAAGTTAAAATCTTGTAACTGTTCAATAATTTCCCAATGAACTTAATTGGAAAAAAATTTAAATATGTAGAGGACAGACAGGCAGATAGATCATAGATGATAGATAGATGATAGAGAGATAGATGATAGTGTTTTGTAGATGAAATTTTATTCATTATATTTGCTTTGTAATTGTAAAATATTGTTTAAAAATATTTAGAACATCATAAAGCTTATGTTCTAATTATCATTGACATTGAAGAGTTAGATAAATCCTTACTAACAAGACGTTAAATCCTTATTAACAAGACCCTTAGAATGTGCTTTCACTCCTCTATAATGCTCCAATAAAAAGAACTTGTGGGGAAATTGTCACCTAAACCTTGCTTAGTGAAGAACTGTCTTTGGCCACCAGCATGCTGTTGCTCAAGGTGTTTATATGGAACTCATTAGAACTGCTTTAACCGCTAAAATACAATTTGTATACTGTAGCGATTTTAGCTATGCAAATATCTGTGGCTGACAGGTGAGTACTTCTTTCTAACGTTAAAACACTTGTATTTATACTTAAAAGAAAAAATAATATTTGGGGGGATCAGACATTTTACTTTAATGAAAAAATGGGGAAGAAGTGAAAAAATCATTCACTTTTGGAATCATGCCCATTTTTATGTAATCACTGTGTAACATGAGTATAGGCAGAAAATGAAATAAATACACCTCATTTCATGCTTACTGAAACTATAGAACTTACGCATTTGGGGCAGAAACAATGTCCACAGTGAAAATAATAGTATTCCTATTAGAAGTGTCAGTATGTTTCATGGTCTGATTGAATGTCTGCATTTGTGTTGAAAAGACCCTCATTAGTAAGTTGTAGCTTTTAATCTTGAAATGACATGAGACACTCTTCACAATGTAATGTCAGGATAGATACTATCAGATCTGCTTCTTGGTGCCAGACATTTCAGAATGAAACAAAAAAAGCACGAGTTTATCTGTAAGGATGTCAAACATTTCTTAGGATTTTGACTTACTTGTCAGTTTATCACTTTTTCAAATGTCCTAGATATGCATTTAAAATAAATGTTAGGGGGAAAGGATAGCTCTTGACTTGTATATGTTTAAGAAACAGGACAAACTTTCTTTTTTTAGTTCTCTATTATTACATTCAGAACCCATTTGGATTACAAAGTTATTCATTAAATTTTTCCACATTAGTAGAATTAATTTTAAGGGACATTCTCAAACTATAAATATAGCTATTGCTAAATTCAGTGATTTATGAAAGACGTAGAGTGATCTAGGATCACTAAACCATGACAAAATAGATGTTTTATTTTATACTAAAAGATTCACATTTTTAAATATTTATTTTATTTCACAGTCTCAAAATGAAATTTAAAAGTGTAGATTACTGACAAACTTTTCTCTTTAATTTGGTGAAAATTTTATTTTGTAGTTCTTTTATTTTAAGAATTATAAATATTACTATATTTAAAAAGGTCAAAGATTATTTAAATGAGTCAGAACACATATAACAAATTCTGATAGCAGTGAAGATTATGCCATGTTAATGTCAAATATATTTTAAGAAAATGTTAACCTAGTCACATGATATATTTTCTGTAAGATAGCACAAAATTTTTGCATAAAATCCAATTATAGTCACAGATTTTCTCAACTAATTTCCTTTGGCCTAAAAAAGTTTTACAACTATTCACTCTATTATCTGATCCAGTAAAAAATACCATGACTATGCATATATTCAGACCAGGAAATACAGATAACCCTTCCCTGAATACTCTCATACCATGAACTGATAATTTGAATTTAAGCTGTAAATCACAAAACAGTATCATATCTTCTGAGAAGTTTCTAAAGAATATGTAAGCCTGTGGGACTTTGCTATGGTTGATACACTGTGTCAACTTGGGGAGTCTAGAGGTTTGGCTAAGTGACTCAGCAGGAGGCCAGGGTGCTTACTTTGTATACATCCTGAGCCTGTGGAAGAGGAGGGCATGGAGATTATGTGAGAGCTACATGCCCCTTAGGTGGGGGTAACCTGCTTATAATGTAAGGGAGGGAGAGAGGCTGCTTGCTGCCATTCCTCCCTTTTGCTCTGGCTGCTTTGCTGTTCGGCTGCCATTCCCCTCTTTGCTCTTGTTGCTTTGCTACCTTCTGCCTCGGAGCCAGCCAAGTATGGACTGAAACCTCCACAATCTGTAAGCTAAAGAAACCTTTCCTTCCTTCATTTTGGGCATTGGGTATTTTGTCTCAGCAACAAAAGAGAAGTAGTCAAGACAGAATTTGATACCAGAGAAGTGGGGTTGTTGCTGTGACTATACCTGACCGTGTGCTTCAAGAGCCTTGGGAAATGGCTGTAGGAAGAGTTTGGAAAGGTTTGGAGATGTTGCCTGAAAGAGTAGAGCTGGAAGGCCTTTGGCTGTTCTGTTTGGGAGATTCTGGATAGAGCTCAGAAGATCAGAAAGCTGATAGAAATCTTGCCAGTAAAGACCGGGTTTGGGAGGTTTCTGTTGGGAAGAAGTACTTCATTGGTTGTTGGCTCCAGACCATGTGTGTTATGGCTTGGAAGAAAGTTTGTCTGCATTTTGCGCATGTTCAGAGACTTTGCTTAAGACTGAAATTAAGGGTGGCAGTGCACTAATTAATCTGGGAGAAGAAATTTCAAGGCATTCGAATGCTGGGGAAGTGGCATGGCTATTGTTGGGGGCTTTTAGCCAAATTTATATTGAGAATCAAGAACAAAGAGCCCAGCAGGATAATTTAAAATGCGAGTTTGGTGAGAAAGGAAGCTCCAGTAAAGCTGTGTACTGCAAAGATAAGGCTGAGGATACCTCCACTGCTGAGAAGGAACAAAAGAATAGAAAAGATGGCCTGAAGGCACTGCAAGCAGCAAGTCTCTGCCCTTTGCAGTCTCAAAACTGCAAAGGTGAAAGACCCTGCCTTGAGAAGGAAGTCGCAGAGTGCCATGTTCCAGAGTGGTGGCAACAGCCACACCAGGGTCCAGAATGGCAGCAGCATAGTGAATTTGTTCCTTAGAATTGAACTCAGAGTGCCCAGTGATACAGGCACTCAACTCCTTTGGCCTAGAGAGAGGAAAACTTGGCTACTGCTCCAGGTGGCAGCAGACCTTGGCATCATCCATGTGGCCCTGGCTTTAGGTACATGGCAAATGCAAGAGTTCTGAGGTTAAAGAGACTTCCACCCAGATTTCAGAAGGCCTGGGAGGCCAGGCAGTGTGCCCCTGAGGGGGTGGTGTGTGAAGCTGTGAGTGTGAAGCAAAAGGTGCCCTGGAGACCTCAGAAGTTTAGAAAGACCAAGACCATGGATCATCTAAGGAAAGCTGCAAGGAGGGAGCAAAGCAGGCCTAAGAGAGAAGCTGTGGAAGCTGTAACCACCAGAAGTACCAAAGGGGTGGACTCATGCAAGCCCTTTGGTGCTCACAATGTGCCACAGATTGCTTCAGATGCTGGTCATGGAACGGCAGAACATAACGTTAGCCCTGCTGGATGTTGGACTTGCTTTGATTCCAATGCTCTGTGTTCCTCTGTTTGTACCTTTTGGAATGGTACTGCTTATTTTGTGCCATTGAATGTTGGAAGTGTTTAACTTTTCATTTGTACAGGGGCTCACAGCTAAGAGTTTGCTTTATATCTCAGAGGAGACTTGGGACTTGGACTCCTCACCAGTGCTGAAACTGTTAGGACTTTGGAAACTCCTGCAGATGGACTAAAAGCCTTTTACATAAAGGGATGTGCATGAGTCTTTAGGGGGTGAAATGTTATGATTCTAATGTAATATAATGTCTTTATATCTGGAAACTGGTTTAAAGAAATGTGTCTGGTTGCCAAGTTGAAAAGGGGTGGAGTGTTATGATTGACACATTGTGTCAACTTGGGGAGTCTAGAGGTTTGGCTAAGTGACTCAGCAGGAAGCCAGGGTGCTTATTTTGTATACATCCTGAGACTGTGGAAGATGAGGGCATGGAGATTATGTGAAAGCTACATGTCTCTTAGGTGGGGGTAGCCTGTTTACAACGTAAGGGAGGGAAAGAGGCCGCCTGCCGCCATTCCTCCCTTTTGCTCTGGCTGTTTGCTGTTCGGCTGCCATTCCCCCCTTTGCTCTTGTTGTTTTGTTATCTTCTGCCTTGGAGCCAGCCAAGTATGGACTGAAACCTCCACAAACTGTAAGCTAAAGAATCCTTTCCTTCCTTCATTTTGGGCATTGGGTATTTTGTCTCAGCAATGAGAGAGAAGTAACCAAGACAGACTTTTTATTCTATTATAGAGAAAAAATGTTTATCTTTTATAGAGAGTTAGCTATTTCCATAACTACTTCTTGAGGAGTTAGTATGAACACATAGTGTGCTTTGAAAAGCTCTGTACTAATCTTCATGGCCAATTTGATTGGCCTGAGAGATACAAGGGATACATTGGAGATCAGTGAGCATGCTGCTACATAGATCTTGGAAGTTCTTCAAGACATTAGCTGGGGGGGGGGGCTGGGGATTTAGCTCAGCGGCAAAAGCGCCTGCCTGGCAAGCGCAAGGTCGTGAGTTCGGTTCCCAGTACCGAAGAAAAACAAAAAAAAACAAAAGACATTAGTTGGGGAATATCTTGCTTCTTCCCACTTCTGCTCTGAAGTTCTACCTTGTAATCTCTGCTTCCTGGCTGATTTGAGGAGAGATCTTTTCCATGGAGCCCTTTCTACATGATGTCTTTACTTCACAGCCAGCTGGACATGGACTGAAACCTCTGAAACTATGAGCCTACATAAGCTCTTCTTCACTTATGTTGTGTAAGTCAGGTATTTTGGTCTTAGCAATAGAAAACTAATACAAGATCTGTGCTGCTTGACACAGGGTCATATTCTACCTGTCCTGTAGGTAATATCAGTTTTTCTTGTTCCACTAGACACACCCTGAAAGACTGCTTCTCTATTTACCCTTCGATGCCATCTGAGTCCTCTTCTTGTAAGCCATGTTAAAGCCACATTCCTTTCTCTTGTCACTGGTAGTTTTTCTCATAATCATTTCTACTATATTTCTTTAGCTAACCCATGCTTATTCTTCAGACTCACTACAAATTTTCCTTTTCTAGGCACCCTTCCAGTATTGCCGTGGCCTGGTAATAGAGTACATCTTCTTTTACTTAGCTCTTGTGAAAACAAATAACTGTAATTTTAACACAATGTACCATCAGGACTGCTATCTTACTCCAAAAATACAAGCTCCAGAAGTCAAAATTTGTCTATTTTGCTTACTCATATTTACCCAGCATAGTGACCATTGGCTGGTGCTCAGTAGCTGAGAAAACCCCAACCAGTATACGGAAAAGGCTCTGCGAGAATGCATACAAATTCCCAAGGACATGGGAGAAATTAACATTGAGTCAGGATATTGGATTGGCTTTTATTAATTCAGAATTTACGTGTACCTTATCTCTACTACTGCCTTCTGTCTATCTAAAAACTGTCACCAGTTATACCGCAAAGTGATTTTTGTATGCAATATTGTATCTGCTCTTCATTGTCACTCTAACATGTAAAACATCACTGAATACAAATCTTGGTGGAAAGATACCTGGGTTCCTTGGCCCATAACCACAGAAGCCATAATATGTGAACTAAAAATTTCTCATATGTGTAGCATACTGAAAAAAATGTCTTTTCAACATTTTTGAATTGAAATTATTTGAATAATGCAATTTAATTACCTGCTTCTGAGTGCATATTTCCGTCAGACCTTTTTCTATTTGTGTTTCACTCTCATTGCTTCTAGAAAACTAGAGAAATATCAGTTAACTAATATTTCACTTTTTATTATAGGTTTTTCAATATAGATTGTAAAGATTGAGAAGTAAAATGTATTCCTTAATCAGTGTTTAATTTTTGAAAAAGAGCTAAATTGGTTAGCAGAATAAAAACAATGAAGAAATATATGCATTTGTGTTTTAAGGTTTCAATTTTACTTTTGAAGAAACAATGTTTGATGAAAAATTTAAGAAAGAACATTGTTGGTTCTTCCCCACTATGTAATTGAAAGTACTGTTTTAATTCAGTTTTACTAAGTATTTGATGCTACTAGCTGTAATAAAAAGTTTGCAAGTTTTATTTTCCCATTGAACTGACCTTCTTTTGAATTAGGAAAAGAAAATCTTTTATCCACACATTGGATTGCAATAATATGTTGCTTTATTCATTTGTTGGAGTAGATACAAGTTAAGGCAATATATTATGTCTTTAAATTATGAAAGTGATGTCTCATTTTCCATTTTTAGCTTTGATACTAATCTATAAACTTAAATCATTTATTTTACCAGTTTATACTATTAACAATATTATTTATTGCACTTACCTTTATAAAATAAGAAATAGGTGTATTGATTGATGGTTTTAGAATTCAAATTATAGCACGTTATTTTTATATTACTTGTTCTTTACAAATTTTCACATACTCTGTTTTCCAGTGTAGAAATCTACATTTATGACCTTTGCTGATCAAATTTGCTGTTTGTGCATTCAATTTCACTGCAACTGCTAACCATGATATTTTGAAACAGAATCATCCCAGAGAAAACTAACTTATGCTGAAATTTGAGCTAATAAGCCATATAAAGCAAAATTTTATAAAAAATGTTTAAACATTTAGAGATCATTAGTCATAATTTAGTAAATTAGGAAGATGGAAAAGTTAACAGTTGCCTTAAATTAGTAATATAAAATAATTTTGGTAAAGCAGGTGTGATGATGCTTGCCTATGATCCTAGAACTCTGTAAGGCTGAGGACTGCAAATAAAACCAAGTCTCAAAAATTTCTGGAGCTAGCAAAAATATGTTTCAATCAACTGCTAGAGCTTTAGTTCTGCTCTTAATGTAAGTATAGCAAAAAAACCAAGTATTATGGTATTTGATATCAAAAATTTGAATCAATTAATATGCACACCCATGTTTATAGCAGCACAATTTGTAAGAGCTAATTCTTGGAAATAGCCCAAATTCACATTATTTGTTGAATGGATAAATAAGATGTGGTTTTCCTTTATACAATACAGTGCTACTCTGCCATAAAGCAGGATTAACTTGAGATATTTCTAGTCAAATGGATGCACCTTGAGACCACACTGTTATTTTCCTACTATCTTGTTTGAAATTTTATGCCACTCTTTCTATTTAACTTTTCTTTTCTTTAAAAAAATAAATAATAAACTAAGACCTAAAACAAAAAAAAAATATGAAAACTTTATTTCCAGCACTTTTCACTGTGGGCAATAAAGTGAAGGAGATATGTAAGCCTGAAAATGATGATAAAGCATAAATTCACAGAAAAATAAGCTTTGAAGTTGTTAGCTGCCTCAGGGTTCTTGATATTCACTGAGTACTATATCTTGGGTTTTAATTTTCTGGCTATATGTCAGATCAAAACAAAGCATTGTGTAATTTGATGGTAAAAGGGAAGATTTTAGTGTTGCTAATGAAGGTTGATCTTTGAACAGGGATGCCCTACATAAAAACTTAGGAGAACAAAGTCTGCATAGTAGTTCCATTTGTATATAGACTTGAAACCAAAGAAGAAAATTCTTAGGAAATGCTCAATCAGGTTACAGTCACCATTCACTATGCTCTTAAGAATTCAGTGAGAGTTAAAAAAGTAAAGCCCCCTGCTGCCACCCTCCAGAAGGGCCTTGGACTTGGGAAGCCTTGGTGAGATGTCTCGGGTAGCAGATCACCAGGCCCAGCCCACTATAGCCAACACAGGAGGGGCCTGGGACTCTGGAAGCTTTGTTGAGCTGCCTGGGGACCCAGATCCTCAGGTTCCACCCACTGCAGGAACTGCAGCAGGGGCCTTGGACTCAGGAGGCCTCAGTGATCTGTCTGGGTGCCTGGGTTTTTTGTCTCCACCACCCCCCCACCATCTTAGGAATGAACCTGAATCCCTGGAAACCTGTGGAGATTTGAAAATGACAAAAAGAAGCAAAATGCAGTCTCAGCCAAACACCCCACCCAGAAAAAGTCCAGGAAACATCAACATGGAAGACCATGGAAGTTACACACCTGAAATCTCCAAAATGATAGCAACTAAGGTAAATAATCAGCTACATCAGGCTATAGAAGAAATCTGGTCAGAAATAATTTCTCAGGTAAAACAAAATGACAACCATAATGAAAGAATTGCATGAAATATCAAAAGAAGACATAGGGCTGGGGATATAGCTCAGTGGCATAAGTGCCTGTCTTGCAAGCGCAGGGTCCTGACTTTGATTCCTGCTACCACAAAAAAAAAAGACATAGATAAAAAATAGAGGAGCATAGAAAATGATGGAAAGCTTGAATGAATAGTATAGGATTAAAATGGATTAATATAGTATAGGTTATTATTAATTAATTAATAGTATAGGATTAATAGTATAGAATTAAAATGCATGAAATTGATTGAAAGAAACATTCAGAAAATTAAAAATTCCATTGAGAGCAGGAAAAACCACTTGAATGAAATGGAAGATAGACTTTCAGACCTTGAATACACCATTGCAGCTAGTGATCATGAAGGAAAAGATCTCTTAAAAATAAAAAAGTAACAACAAATAACAACTAAACAACTGCAACGTAAGGCAAAGAAAAACAATACAAGGCTGGTAAGTGTCAAGGAAAATGCAAGAGGCAACATGAATGACATAAAAAGACTATTTGCAGCAATAACAGCAGAAAATTTCTTAAACACAGGACAGGAACCTTAGATACACTTAAGCGAGGCATATAGAACCCCAATTAGCCAAAACCAAAATAAAAGTATGCCCAGACACATAATAATGAAGATCCCAGAAACTTAGCAAAGGAACAGGGTATTAAAACCTGTTAGAGAAAAGACATAAATCACTCATGAAGGAAAGTCCATCAAAATCACGACAGACTTCTCAATACAGATTATTAACTCAAGAACAGCTTGTAGTGAAGTACTTCAGGTCCATAAAGGAAATAACTTCCAATCCAGATTGCTGTACCCTGCAAAGATGTCTTTCAAAATTGATGGAGAAATAAGATAGTTCCATGACAAAGATCAACTGCAGGAGTTTGTGAGCACCAAACCAATCCTATGGAGAGTACTGAAAAATATTCTACAAAAAGATAAAAATGACCACAATCTCAAGACCAACAAAAGAAAAGAACTATCAAACCAAGTAAGCAATTAAACAGAGGGGGAAAGTACAGAGCTAACATTAGGAAAATAACACACAAAGATAAATTAATACATGTATCAGTGATAACCATTAATGTAAATGGCTTCAATTCACCAGTCAAAAGAAACAGACTAACAGAGTGGATCAGAAAACAAAATATGGTGTATATAAGAGTTACACTGAACTCAAAAGGAAATCTATAGAGTGAAAGTTAAAGGATGGGAAACAATACTCCATGTAACAGGAACCCAGAAAGAAAGGAGTAGCGATTCTATTTTCAGACAAGGTGAATTTTAAACCAACAATGATCAAAGAGATAAAGGTCACTATATTCTTGTTAAGGGAAAACTCCAAGAGGAAGTGATAACAATCAGAAATATATATGCACCAAATTTAGGAGCACCCAATTATATAAGGCAAATTTTAACATACATGAAAAATCAAATAAGTAAGAACACTACTGTAGCAGGGGATTTTAACATCCCATTGTCATAAAGAGATACATCAACTAGACAAAAAATCAGCAAAGAAATAACAGAACAAAATTAAACACCTGAAAAGATGGACTTAGTAGAGCTTTAGAGAGTATTCCATCCAGCATCATTAGCATACACATTCTTCTCAGCTATGCATGGGACATTCTCTAGAATAGAAAACATACTAGCACATAGAACATGCTTAAGGAAATGCAAAGGAATTGAAATTATCCCATGCATACTATCGGACCATAGTACAGTGAAACTGGAAATAAAATAAATTGCAAAAGCACCATAAACACATAGAAATTAAATAACATCCTTGTGAACAACCAATAGGTCATAGAAGAAATTAAAGTAGAAACAAAACACTATTTACAATGAAATGAAAATGCAGATACAAACTACCAGAACCTATGGGACACAATGAAAGCAGTCCTCAGAGGGAAATTTACAGCAGTGGATTCCCACATCAGGAAAACGGAACGAACACAAATAAACAAACATGTTACACCCCAGACTTCTTTTTTTTTTTTTTTTTTTTTTTGGTTTTTCTCCAGTACCAGGAACCGAACTCACAACCTTGCGCTTGCCAGGCAGGCGCTTTTGCTGCTGAGCTAAATCCCCAGTCCCAACACCCCAGACTTCTAAAAATAAGAAAAGCAAGTTAATCCCAAAGCCCAAAGAAGGAAGGAAAATGTAAAATTCAGAGCAGAAATTAATGCAATTGAAACTAAGAAAATAATACAAAGAATAAATGAATCAAAGAGTTGGTTCTTTAAAAAAATGCTTAAAATTGATAAACTCCTAGAGAACCTTATCAAGAAAAGGATAGAAAAAAATCAAATCCATGCAATAAGGAATGAAAGGGGTGATATAACTTCAGATTCTGTAGAAATTCAGAAGATCATAAAACCTACTTTGAAAATCTTTACTCTCATTCAATGGACAATGCAGAAGAAATGGACATATTCCTAGATTCATGTGAATTACCAAAGCTGAATGAAGAAGATATAAATATCTTGAATAGCCCAATGTCAGCAAATGAAATTGAAAATGTATTAAAAAAATCCTTACAAATGAAAAAAGCCCAGGCCCTGATGGATTCATAGCTGAATTCTAAAAGAAATTTAGAAAAGATTTATTATCAATTTTTCTCAAACTCTTTACAGAAATAGAAAGAGAAACAATACTTCCAAACTCTTTCCTGGAAACAAGCATTATCCTGATACCAAATCAAGAAAAAGAATTAACCAAAGAAGAGTACTATAGGCCAATCTCCCTAGTGAATGTAGATGCAACAATTTTCAATAAAATACTAGCAAATAGAATTCAGCAAATCATCAAGAAGATAATACACCATTACCATGAAGGATTCGTTGCAGGAATGCAAGAATGGTTCAATATATGCAAATCAATCAATATACTATGCCATATCAACAGAACTAAACACAAGAATCACATGATCATTTCAATAGATGCAGAAAAAGCTTTTGATAAAATCCAACACTTACTTTTGATAAAAACCCTACAGAAAATTGGCACAGATGGACTTTACCTCAATCAGATAAAAGTCATCTATCACAAACCAAGAGCAAACATCTTACTGAATAGACAAAAATTGAAAGCTTTTACTTTAAAATCAGGAACAAGACATGGATGTCCACTGTCACCACTCTTATTCAACATAGTTCTGGAGACACTAGCCAGAGCAGTAAGATAAGAGAGAGAAATAAAAGGAATAAAGACAGAAAAGGAGATGTGAAATTATCTTTATTCACAGATGAAACCATACTCTGTATAGAAGGCCCCAAAAACTCCAACAAAAGACTCCTGGAATTAATCAACAAATTCAGTAAGATAGCTGAATACAAAGGCAACACTCAAAAATCAATAACATTCCTATACACAAATGACAAACATACTGAGAGTCATAAGGGAAACTGTACATTTCACAATAGCAGCCAAAACACTGCAATATTTAGGAATCAATCTACCAAAGGAAATAAAAGACCTATACAGTGAAAATTACACTACTCTGATAAAAGTGATTGAAGAGGATTTCAAAAAGTGGAAAGATATTCCTTGCTCATGGATAGGAAGAAGCAACATTGTGAAAATGGCTATTGACGTGAGTCAATGCAATTCTTATGAAAATATCATGCACATGCTTCACAGACATAGAGAGAACATTCCTAAAATTTATCTGGAACCAGAAGAGACCAAGAATAGCAAAATCAGTCCTGGACAACAAGGACAAGGCAAGGGATATCACAATCTTCAATTGAAATTATACTACAAAGCAACTGTGATAAAATCAGCATGGAATTGGCAAAAAAAACAGACATGAAGATCAATGGAACAGACTAGAGGATCCAAAGACACTCAGCCACTTTATCTTTGACAAATAGGATAAACATGTTCACTGGAAGAAAGACACCCTCTTGAATAAGTGGTGCTGCAAAAATTGGCTTTCCACGTGCTGTAGACTAAAACTAGATCAAAGCCTATTACCATTCATCAAGATAAAGTTAGAATGGCTTAAAGATCTGAATATTAAAACAGAAACACTAAATCTATGGGAAGAGAAAGTAGGTGGAAGTCTTGAAGACAAAGGTGTAGGTAGAGAGTTAATGAACAAAAACAGAACTGCACGGGAAATACTACAAAGAATCAACAACTGGGATCTCATCTTATTGAAAATATTTGTACATCAAAAGAAATCAACAGGGTGAAAAGAAAACCCATGAATTGGGAAAAAAATTTAGCCAACTGTCCCTCAGACAAAGGGCTCCTGTTTAGAAGCTAAAAAGAATTTAAAAATTCAGGCCCCTAGAATTCAAATACACAATACAAAACGGCATCTGAGATGAATACACACTTCTGACATGAAGAAATACAAATGGCAAATAAATACATGAAAAAATGTTCAGTGTCAAGAGTCATTTGAGAAATGCAAATTAAAATAACACTGAGATTATTTCTCACTTCAGGCAGAATGGCTGTCCTCAAAAAGTCAACTGGTAACAAATGCTGGAGGGTCTATGGGAAAAATGAACTCTTCTCCACTGTTGGTGGGAGTGTAGACTGGTACAATCACTGTGTAAATCAGTCTGGAAATTCCTCAGTAAACTAGGATTAGAGGCCCCATTCAACCCAGCTGTTCAACTCCTGGGTATATTTCCAGGAGAACTGAAACATCATGCGACAGTGATATACGTGCACCCATTTTTGTAGCAGCACAATTTGTAACAGCTAAATCTTGGAAACGTACATCAGCTGAGGAATGGAAAAAAAAAAGTTGTGGTATTTTTATACCATGGAGTATTACTTAGATATAAAAAAAAGATAAACTTAAGGCTTTTGTAGGTAAATGGATGCAAGTAGAGACCATAATCATTAGTGAAATAAATCAGATTCCATGGGTAAATATATTTCTTCCCTACTATAAGAACCTGAAAGAGAAAAGAAAATCTGAAAAGTATAATAGGTATCATGAAAGGGAAACGAAACTGCTCAAATAGGAAGGAGCAACTGGGATGAAGGAAGAGAGAGAAAAAAGAAAGAAGGAAGAGGAAAAAATATGTATATGAATACACTGGATAGCTAGGATACTTGTACTACTAATATCTGTTGGTTTTTAAAAAGAAACTATTAATTTGTAATAGTTTGATCAACCTTGCATGCCTAAATATGGTTATATGTGCAATCATTTTAAAGATGACATCATGTAATGTAACTACTGTTATTGATATCCTATCACCATGTTTTGAAATTCTGTGTTATTATACTCTATGCTGTTTTGTTTATATATTTGTTTTTGTTATTTTGGGTTTTTTAAATGAAAATTAAAATTTATATGTATCTAAATGATAGCTGGAATAGGGGTATTGCTGATGTCTGTGGTTTATTGAAAGGAATAGTCAGTGCTTAAAATTTTCTTTTTTCTTGACCAGTTTTGCACACTTGAATTTGATAATCAGAATGACTGATCTGAAAATAACAATTTGCAGTAAAAGAGTCATTGTTGAACTCCTACCATCTTGTATGCTCAAGCTCTGCATCATATCCAATGTTGTTGTTTCTTTATTACTTGTTACTGTCTTTGATTGTTTTGATCAGTCTTACATTCTTATGTCTGGTGGACTGAGTGACTTCGTTGAAGATAACAGTATGTAATGTAGCAATCATTGTTAATTCCTATCATTTTGCTTTAAGTTAATGTATCATTTTTGTTGTTTTTGTGTTATTTTTATTCTCTCTTCATTGTTGTTCTATTAGCTTCTTTCTAATTTTTAAAATAAGCAAAAGGAAAAGAATTCAGTGATATTATTTATATCAAACAAGTGACAATTGTTTAAAATGTTTTAAACTGGACCTTTGCAACAATACCAGGCATGCCAGACTCATATTTCAGATGAACAGTGCTCTTAAACTCAAGCATCCAAAACCAGACATGGACAAAAACATTGGCTCACTTTGCAGAGGCTGTAAGTACCTAAAGAACCACATTTCACTGGCAACAGATTTGAAATTCTAACACAGCGAAGAGAATTGCAAGATAAGTCATCTAAATTTCACGGGTTAGAACTTCTGGAATCTGAAAGCATGACAATTAATGTTAAAACATGTATTATGGTTTAAGTAACACTTTCAAGATATATAAGGCAAGGATTGCAGGAGAAACTGAAGATAAAGTGAGAGCACGTAACATTTTTCTATCTAAACTTACAAAAGTCATTAATAGAGACAAGAGGCAGCATGCTAGAGAGATTGTAGAATTTTCCAGAAATGTTAATGGCACAAATTCTTAAAGAATATAATTTAACTCCAAAGCCAAAAAAGAAGTTATTTTTCTTTGGATTTATGAGATGAAAATGATAACAGAAAATGTGTCAGGGAAATTTGTGTGTCAAGAATGAGAATTAGACCCAGCTGTGGTGACATATACCTGTAACCACAGCACTCCGGGAGGCTGAGGTACAAGAATCATTGGTTAGACTCCAGCCTGGGAAACTTAGCAGAATAGAGCCAGGATCTGATCAGATCCTTAGATACCTGTGGGAGGGTGGCAGGGAATAAAGAAAAAGACAACATTCAAGGTAGAATGGGACTGGGAGGAACCCGCTGCTAGTAGACAGACAGAACAACCTCCATGGTTGACCCATTTTTATTAACAAGTGATGACCTCAGGTGGAGGGGCAATATACAATTCATGTCTGGGTTTTGCCTGTACCCTGAACTGCCTGGGGACATAGGTCAACTGCACTGTGATTGTCACACCAGAGCAACCTGAGTCTGGGCCGTGCATGTGCCCTGAACTGCAAGTGAATGCTGGGTCAGATGGTCTGCCATCAGCTGAAAGCAATGTCCAAGTCTGAGACCTAGGATGACTAGATACAAATCAGCAACTACCGGAAAACCTGAGATTAAGTAGTGCTTCTCAGCAGACACTGAGGGGCAAACCTGACCAAAAGGAAAACTAGGGACACTGGCAGCCTTTGCTATGCAGCTGCTGAAGAGGGAAACTGAGCTTTCTGCATCCAGTAGCAAACATGACAAAACGAAGAACTAAAACACAATCCCAGAACACCACCCCACCCAGAATAAGTCCAGGAGACATTGACATAGGAGAACGTGGTAAACACATGAATGAAATAGCTGAGATGATTGCAATGGAAGTAAAGAAACAACTCCATAAGGGCATAGAAGAGATGAGATCAGAAATAATCTCAGCAAAAAAATGAAATGACAGCAATAATGAAAGAACTGCTCAAAATGTCTGAGGAAAAATACATATAAGAAAATAGAAAAACAAAGGCAATGGACAGAAGCACTAAATGAAAAATATAGAAAGGGCTTAGAACAAATCAGATTCAAAGAGACTTCCAGGAACACAAAGCTTCCACTGAAAGCTGCCCAAATGGCTTGAATGAAGCCGAAGATAGAATTGCAGACTCTGAAGACAGCATGGCAGCTAGTGACCGTGAAAGAAAGTATCTCGTAAAATCAACAAGGATCCAGGAAAAACTAATTCAACAGCTTCAAAATGAGGCAAAGAGGAATAATGTACGACTTATAGGAGTCAATGAAACAGCAGGAGGCAACATAACTGATATAAAAAGAATATTTGCAGAAATAATCACAGAAAAATTCCCAAGTATGGAAACAGAACCTGATATACAGGTAAATGAGGCATATAGAAACCCAAACAACCACAACCAAAATAAAACTACACCCAGACATATAATAGTCAAATTTCACATTCTTCAGCAAAAGAACAGAATATTTAAAGCTGCTAGAGAAAAGAAAGTGATTACCTATAAAGGAAAACCCATCAGAATCATGGCAGACTTCTGAGCACAAACCATCCAATTGAAAAGAGCTTGGACTCAGCGGCAAAAGCGCCTGCCTGGCAAGCGCAAGGTCGTGAGCTCGGTTCCCAGTACCGGAGAAAAACCAAAAAAAAAAAAAAAAAAAAAAAAAAAAGAGCTTGGAGCAAAGTATTTCAGGTCCTGAGACATAAAACAGGTAGAAAAAGTAGGAAACCAACACAAGTAAATAACATGAAAATAATAAATCAACACATATCAGGTATAACTATAAATGTAAATGGCCTCAATGCTCCAGTCAAATAAATAGACTGGTAGAGTGGATTAAAAAGCAAAATCCGATGATATGCTCTATACAGGAAACACATTTTACTCAAAAGGAAATGAATAGACTAAAAGTCAAAGTATAGAAAACCACCCTCCATGCAACAGGAATGCAGAAAAAAGCAGGGGTCACTATTCTGTTTGCAGACAATGTAAACTTCAAAAAGACAACAATCAAAAGAGATAAAGAAGGTTACTACATACTTGTCGGGGGAAACTGCAAGAGGATGAAATAACAAACATAAACATGTATGAACCAAATATTGGAGCTCTAAATTATATAAGATAAATCTTAACAAGCATGAAAAATCATACAATTAATAACACTATTGTAACAGGGGACCTCAACACCCCATTGACACAAAGAGATAGGACAACTGCACAAAAAATCAACAAGGAAATAACAGATCTGAACCAAAGCTGCGAACAAATGGACTTAGTAGATGTCTACAGAGTGTTCCACCCCACAACATCAGAATATACATTTATCTCAGCTGCACATGGGTATTTCTCTAAAATAGACCACATCCTAGCACATACAGCATACCTACCTAAATGCAAAAGAATTGAAATTATCCCGTGCATATGATCTGACCTCGTTGCAATGAAATTGGAAATTAATGACAAAAGGAACTTGAAAAACTCCACAAACACTTGGAAATTAAACAACAACCTCCTGAACAACCATTGGGTCACAGAAGAAATTAAAGAGGAAATTAAAAAATATCTACAAACAAATGAAAATCTAAATACAATTTACCGGAATCTATGGGATGCAATGAAAGCAGTCCTTGGAGGGAAATTTATAGTAGTGAATTCACACATAAGGAAAAGAGAAAGAGAACAAATAAGTAGCCTAATGATGCATCTTAAACGTTTAGAATAAGAAGAACAAGTCAGGCCCAAAGCCCAAAGAAAGGAGAGATTATAAAGATTAGGGAAGTAATTAATGTAATTGAGAGAAAGAAAACCCTCCAAAAAATAAATGAATCAAAGAGTTGGTTCTTTGAAAGATTAAATAAAACTGATAAACGCCTAGCCAATCTTATCAAGAAAAGGAAGGAAAGAATTCAGATTCATGCAATAAGGAATGTAAAGTATGAAATTGCTACAGATTTCACAGAAATTCAGAAGATCATTAATACTTGCTTGGAAAATCTTTAGTCCCATAGGATAGAGAATTCAGAAGCAACGGACAGATTCCTAGATATGTATGAACTACCAAGGTTGAGTCAAGAAGATATAAAATTCCTGAACAACCCAATACCAATTAATGAGATTGAAAATGTGATTAAAAACCTACTGACAAAGAAAAGCCCAGGTCCTGATGCATTCACAGCAGGATTTTAGAAGAAATTCAGAGAAGATTTAATCCCAACCCTCCTCAAACTCTTTAATGAAATTGAAAAGGAAGCAATTCTCCCTAACTCATTTCTGGAGGCAAGCATCATACTGATACCAAAACTGGAGAAAGACCCAATCAAGAAAGAGAACTACAGTCCAATCTCCCTGATGAATATAGATGCAAAGATACTCAATAACATACTAGCAAATAGAATGTAGCAAATTATCAAGAAAATCATACATCACAACCAAGTCGGATTCATTCCAGGAATGCAAAGATGCAGAAAAAGCTTTTGACAAGGTCCAACAGTCATTCATGATAATAACTCTACAGAAAATAGAAATAGATGGTCTTTATCTTAATCGGATCAAAGTCATTTATGACAACTCAACAGCAAACATCATTCTAAATGGATAAAAACTGAAAGCTTTTACTTTAAAATTGGGAACAAGACAAGGATGTCCTCTATCACCACTTTTGCTCAATATAGTCCTGGAACAATTAGCCAGAGCAATTAGACAAGACAGAGAAATAAAAGGAATACGGATAGGAAAGGAAGAGGTAAAACTATCACTATTTGCAGATGACATGATACTTTACATGGAAGACCCCAAAAACTCCACTAGAAGACTCCTTGAATTAATCAACAAATTCAGCAGTGTAGCTGCATCCAAAGTGAACACCCAAAAATCAATAGCATTCCTAAACACAAAGAACAAACAGACTGAGACTGATATTAAGGAAACCATACCTTTCACAATAACGTCCAAACTACTGAAATATTTAGGAATCAACTTAACAAGAGAGGTAAAAGATCTATTCAATGAAAAAACTACACTACTCTGAAAAAAGTGATCAAACAAGATTTCAGTAAATGGAAAAATATTCTTTGCTCATGAATAGGAAGAACCAACATTGTGAAAATGGCCATACTCTCAAAACTGCTGTACAGATTCAATGCAATTCCCATTAAACTACCATTAGCATACCTCATAAATCTAGAAAAAACATGCATTAAATTCATTTGGAACCAGAAGAGACCCAGAAGAGCAAAAACAATCCTGGGCAACAAGGACAAGTCAGGTGGAATCACAATCCCTGACCTAAAATTATACTATAAAGCTACTGTCATTACATCAACCGGGTATTGGCTAAAAAACAGACCTGAGGATCAGTGGAATAGACTGAAAGAAACAGCTGCAACCAAAAACACAATCAGCCTCCTAATCTTTGATAAAGGGGCCAAAGAAACGCACTGGAACAATAGCCTCTTTAATAAATGGTGCTGGAATAATTGGTTTGCTACCTGCCAAAGGCTGAAAGTAGACACAAGTCCATCACTATGCACCAAAGTCAAGTGAAAATGGTTCACAGATCTCAATATTAAGACAGAAACACTAAAACTATTGGAAGAAAAAGTAGGTAAAAACCTTAAAGACATAAGTGTACACAGAGAGTTCTTGAACAAAAACCAATCTGCACGCGAAACTCTTGAAAGAATGAACAACTGGGATCCCATCCTACTGAAGAGTTTCTGCACATTTGAAGAAATCACCAGCAGAGTAAAAAGAAAACCCACAAACGGAAAAAATTTAAGCTGACTGTCTCTCAGACAAAGGGCTTCTATCTAGTACATAAAAAAGAGCTAAAATATATCAGCACCCCCAAATTCAAAGACCCAATCCAAAAATGGGCAGCTGAGATGAATATACACTTCTCAGATTAAGAAATACAAATGGCAAATAAATACATGAGAAAATGTTCAACATCATTTGTCATTTGAGAAATGCAAATTAAAACAACACTGAGATTCCACCTTACCCCAGGAAGAATGGCTAGCATTAAGAAATCAACCAGTAACAAATGCTGGAGAAGCTGTGGAGAAATAGGAACCCTTCTCCACTGCTGGTGCGAATGCAGACTGGTGAAACCACTGTGGAAATCAGTTTGGAGATTCCTCAGAAAACTAGGACTAGTGGTCCCATTCAACCCAGCTATTTCCCTTCTTAGTATTTTCCCAGAATATCTAAAAACATCATATCACAGCGATATATGTGCAACTATGTTCATAGCAGCACAATTTGTAATTGTTAAATTGTGGAAGCAACCCAAATGTCCATCCACCTAGGATTAGTTATGAAAATTGTGGTACTTTCATACAATGGAATATTACTCAGCTATAAAGAAAGATAATCTTGAGGCCGTTATACATAAATGGTCACAACTAGAAACCATACTCATAAGTGAAATAAATCAGACCTTCATGTGCAAGCACCACATTGTCTCAGTAGTGTAAAACATGAAAGAGTTAATATAAACTCAGAAGTATGATAGTCATTGTGAAATGATAGGAAAACACTCAAGGGTAAAGGGCAACTGGATGTGGGAAAAGAGAAGGGAAAGAAGGAGAAAATTTGTACATATGTATATAAAGGATAGTTAATGTAGTTGTTCTACTGTCTTCTATTTCTTTGCTGAAACTGTCAATGAGTCCTTGATTGGTCAATATTGCATGTCTACATTTGTTTTCATGAGAAACCACTTTGAAGACATCAAAATATAATACAAGAAACATTGTTAATTTTCTGCCCTTTGTAACTCTGTGTTGCCTGTACTATTCTTTTACTATTTTGTAAAATGTTGTCTGTCTGTTAATGTTTTCTTCCTTTAAAAAAAATAAAATAAAATAAAATGGTAGGGTCAAGGATAAAGCTCAGCGGCACAGTACCTGCCTGGCAAGCGTGGGGTCATGAGCTCGATTCCCGGTACAAAAAAAAAAAAAAGAAAGAAAGAAAACTGTAAAATGAATCATTTATATTTGAAGAAGTTTCACATTTTTTCTCCCTAAAAAGGAGAAAAAGAATTTAAGAATCACAGCTGAAAATTAAAGAAGACTGTAGTAGTAGTAAATATTAAAAGCAATCAGTAAGTGATATGACAGACATGATGCACTGATTCCTAGAAATTTATATTCAAAGATAATATGAAATATAAATTCAGAAAAATGGAATCATGAGTACAATCAGAAATTTTGTAATCAGATAAATTGTTATTGAAAAATCACCCTAAAACCAACAACAAATTCCAATTCTATAGAAGAGTTAAATCACACAGATAAGAGAACTTCAATGTTACACTAGTATTTGACAGAATACATAAAAAGGAAACAGCACCTGAGTGTGAGTTTAGTTTCCCTATAATAACAAAGTAAAACCAAAAGAGAAGAGATGAACAGTAGACTCTAGTTGAATCACAAGATTTATGCAAGAATTCCAAGGAGAATCGAAATAAATACAAAAGTGATTTTAAAGACTAGTGCACATTTAAACTCACACATGCATGGAGAATGCACGTGTGATACACCACAGTAACAAGTTGAGGAGAAAAATAATTACCTGAAAAATGAAGAAAGTAATTGCTATTTTCCAGCAACCAACATAATTTAACAAATTAGATGATAGGACTAGCATGGTGCTATGTAGTCAAAATATA
Source organism: Chinchilla lanigera (assembly GCF_000276665.1). Lineage (NCBI taxonomy): Eukaryota > Metazoa > Chordata > Mammalia > Rodentia > Chinchillidae > Chinchilla > Chinchilla lanigera. Next base: position 13,006,166 of record NW_004955426.1, read on the forward strand.
AAATTATGCTTTAAAAATTGAGAAAGTGCCACAGATACAATTCTTATTTAGTTCAACTCATTGAACTAAATACTTGGTCAATGAAATAGAAAAAAGCAAGAACCCCCAAATATTTTTATTTTCATTTGTTCCTATGTACTATTTCCAACAACAGTCAGAGAATTTTTTTGGTTATTATTAAACTGAAACCAATGGACTAATTGACTTTTTCCCTCAATCTTCCTTACAATAAGATACAAGCATCTAAAGATGGTTTACCGTGGTCCCAGGGTCTCATTCTTTCTCTCCTACCTGTCTGCACTCTGTCCCAGTTGCACTGGCGGTGTGACTTCAGGCCCATGATCATTTTAAGGGATTTGCAGTGGCATTTGCTTCGGCTACACTTGGTCCCTCCAGAGGTCCAGTGCTCCTAGAGTCACCCTTGGAAGAGTCAGGTTGCAGTGAGGCTGTGGCCCCAAAGGTGGTCAGCTTCCCCACCCATACCCCGCTCCCATTGCAGTACATCAGCTATTTCTCCAGAGAACTAATACTTAATATTCTATATGATTTGATTAAATTTACACCACATCGGTGATCATTTAATGAATTGTTTTTAAATTTTATTCTGTTTTGGCTTTTTGTTTGAATTTTTTTTTCATTTTACTTTTATTGCTACATGTTTGTGGTACATAATTACTACATTCACTGTAGGGGATTAGTACATGTACGTAATACATTTAAGTTCGCTTCCCCCCCCCCCTCCAGTCCCATTTGTTTTTTCAGCATCAGATTCACTTATTTTATAAGAATTTATGAAGTAAGTTGTCATATACAAAGACTGTAAATCAAACTAGTAGACCAAAGAACACATAAAACATGTAAGATAACTGTACTAAGACAAGGTACATTTTTAGATTCATTGGCCACATTGGATTGCAAAAACTTTTATTCTTTCTCATTTTTCCTATTATCTTTTATTTTGACATATGATTTTTAGTATAAAAGAAATCTTGTGGACCTGAGTTACTTCACTTAAACTTATTGTCTAAACGTGAATTCATTTTGCTACTAATGACTAAAGTTTATTCTTTTTATAGGAGAGTAATATGACTTTGTGTATAAATAGCATACTTTTTTACATTTATCTTTTTTTTTTTTTTTTTTTTTTTTTTTGATTCCAGGAATTGAACTCAAGATCTTGCACTTGCCAGGCAGGTGCTGTGCCACTGAGCTATATCTTCAGCCTTACTATTCATCTGTTGAAGTTTTGGCTGTTTGTAAGATTTGTCTATTATGAATTGTGCTGCTGTAAAAATGGGCATGCATAAGTCTCTAGGGTATAAGCTTTTTAACTCTTTTGAGAAGATACTAGTAGGACAATAGCTTGGTCCAATGGAATTATACTTTCCACAGAGGTTGAATCAGTTTACAGTTCCAACAATAAAGAACGGCTCCTCCCCCCTCCCAATTCTGTCAGTTGTTTCTTCATCAGTTGGTGGTTTCCTCTGCTGTGAAGAATCTTTTTAACTTGATATGATCAAATTTATTGAGTCTTGTTATTATTCCTCATACAGCTCAGGTTTTGTTCAGAAAATCTTTGCTTACAATTAGGTCTTCAAGAGTTTTACTCACTTTATCTTCCAGCAGATTAAGTGTGTCTGTTCTAATGTTTATATTTTTGATCAATTTTGGTTTTAGTTTAGTACATGGTGAGACATATAGGTCTAGGTTTAACCTTTATCATGTGGATAGTGAGTTTTCCCAGCACCATTTGATAAAGAAGCTATCTCTCCTCCTAAGAATGGATTTGGCCCCCTTGTCAAAGAAAACATAGCTGAATATGATTGGAGTATTTTCTGTATCTTGTGTTTTGCTCCACTGATCTACAGTTCTGTTCTTGTGCCAATACCATGTTTTTGTTTTTGTTTTTTATACTGTAGCCTTGTGGTATATCTCAAAGTCTAAGATTTTGATATGATGCCCTTGCATTGCTCTTGTTGCCAAGAACTGCTTTGCCTATGCTAGCACTTTTTTGGTTCCACATGATTTTTAGGATTGCTTTCTCTACTTCTCTAAGGAATGTATTTTGAATGGAATTGTTTTAAATCTTTGTAACAGTTTCAGATTATCCTGATTCTAAAACCAGAAAAGGACCCAAAACAAGAAAGGGAACTATCATTTTCTTCATGAACACAGATGCAAAAATCCTCAATAGGATACTGGCAAACAAAATGCAGCAAATCATCTCAAAGATATTACATCATGATAAAGTAGGATACATTCCAGGGATGAAAATATGATTCAAAATATGCAAATCAGGAAATGTAGTAAACCACATAAAGAAAAGCAAGGACAGAAAATTTTAAATCATCTCAGTAGATGCAGAAAAAGCATTTAACAAAATCCAACATCCACTCATGAAAAAAAAAAATCAGTGAAGAAAATAGGAATAAAATGGACTTTATCTCAATCTGATAAAAGCCATCTGTGGTAAACCAATTGCCAAAATCATACTAAATGGAGAGAAGCTGAAAGCTTTCTCTTAAAAATCAGGAGCAAGACAAGGATTTCCAGTATCTTCAGTTCTACTAATATAGCTCTTGAAACATTAGCTAGAGCAATAAGGAAAGAGCAAAAAAGAAGGATATTGTTACAGAAGGAAAAACTCAAAATTATTCACATTTTCTCTTGCCATGATCCTCTACAGAGAAGATCTGAAAAACTCTACCAGAAGGTCCTTAAACTAATATCTAAATTTGTCACTGTAGAAGGATACATAGTCAACATTCAAAAATCAGTTGCATTCCTGTACACCAATAACAAAATCACGGACAAGGAAATTAGGGCAACTATACCCTTCACAATAGCTTCAATAAAAATGACATACTTAGGAATTAACCAGTGAAGTGAGAGACACCCACACTTCATAAATTCTTTGAATCAATGGAGTTTGAAGAATTAAAGATTGCTTTTAATAATGTATCATGTCAGCAGATATACATTGGACTTAAATATAGACAAACAGAGTCGTGACTTTTCACCCTATGGCTTATTTTCTGTGTTTACAATAATACATGTTCCATGAAAGTAACAACTTTTGTTTGCCAATTTAAATATCTGTTCAGTAAGGAAAAGGTTGTCGATATCATCATTAGTCATAAAGTATCTTTTCCTCCAAATAGTCCTTAATCCCAAAATTAATTAAGTATTCTGGACCAGTTAATATGTGGGATGGGGAAGATTGCTAATTATTTGTAAAAAATGAATTCTGAATTTTACACCAATATTGCTAGGGTGGAATATTAAGTTAGTAAGCCCTTTCATACGAATTTCTTGATTAAAATGTTTTGAATTTTGACATAATTCTACAGAGTATTTTGCTTTTATGCTTTTCTATGTTATGTATGTTCTTTAATATTAAAGTTTATTTTGGTCTCACTTAAAAATTAGATGGATTTTAGCAAATAGAAATAAAGAAGCAGCTGTCAGTAACTAGAACAACCACAGGCTGACAGATGCAAAAAAGATCAACAAAAGCATTTTGATTCTTTATATTTTTGCCAGTCTAATGCCTTAAAACAAGCTGCAAAGTGCTGTGAGAATTGTGCTTATGTTTATTCATCAAGTAAAAATTATTTACAAATTTCTCCTTCCCCTTTGGATAGAAAATTCTGTGGAATATGATAAAGTAAAAACATTTGAATAACAGAATTATATAGACATTCTCATTACAAGAAGGAGAAAAAATTTTAATTTTTCTGAAATATACATTTAAAAATCTGCCAGTAGGTATTCTTTGCAAGAGAAACATGAATAGAAACTTTAGGGTAATTACTTTTTTTCCCACTTTCATGATATATGAATTTATTCTTTTTGAAAATTTACTTTAAAAGTAAAAGAAGGAAAATATATTAACAAACAGACATCCGTTTACAAAATAGCATAAGAACAATACAAGCAATACTGAATTACAGACAAAGTGATAGGAAATTAAAAACAGTTGTTATATTACATGTTGATATCTTCAAAGTAGTTTCTCAGGAAAACAAATAGAGACATGCAAGATTGATCAAATAAGTAATCATTAACTGTTTCTTTCATTAAAGTGATAGAAGTCAGTAATACAACTATTGTAACTATCATATATATATATATATATATATATATATATATATAATTTCCCCTTCTTTCTTTCTTTTTTTTCCTCTTTTCCCTCATCCCAGTTGCTTTCTACTTTTGAAAGAAAGAAAGTTTTCTTTCATTTCACGATGTCTATCATATCTCCTAATTCTTTATTATTACTCAACTATAAAGAAAGATAAACTCAAGGCTTTACAAGTAAATGGTCACAACTAGAGACCATACTCATAAGTGAAATAAATCAGCCCTGCATGTGTAAACAACGTATTGTCTCACTAGTGGAAGAACATGAAAGAGTGAATAAATATTACTTTTATTTTTAAATGTGACCATTATAATATCTCTTATCTAAATTTTAATTTAGCAGAGACATATGGTAGAAAAAGTCAACTAAATTCCATGCTTGTCTTTCACAGCTAAATTTAACCCCCATTGGATGATGGAATCTTAAAAGTAATAAACTTTAGTTTAATAAATACAAATCTTTTCATGATGAATTTCTCACCTTGTAAACAACCAAGTTGATTTTTTTGTGAATAGTTTTTAAACGTACATTTATCATCACTTACTACACAAATGCATGTAGTTTAAAACAAATGAAGCTATCTCAATTCCTGTAGATTGCATTCATTTGTCTTCTATCTCTTAAACTTGACTTGGATTGTCTGAAACCCATGAGAAGAAGTTTGTTACTATTTGCATTCTAGATTACACATAACTGTACATACTGATATATGATAAATGCCATGTTATTTATAGATAAAATTATATATGTGTTACATATATTATATATGTGTATATATATGCACATCACACACATGTGTACCCACTAGAAATAATAAAATTTATAATGACAGCTCTTCATCAGTTGGGAAGTTGATTTAGAAATTCTTTATTTTATTTGATTTTTTTGGGGGGTTTTGGTTTTTCTCCGTACCAGGAACCGAACTCACGACCTTGCGCTTGCCAGGCAAGTGCTTTTGCCGCTGAGCTAAATCCCCAGCCCCAGATTTATTTATTTATTTTATTTTTTTGGGGGGGTTAGAAATTCTTTGAAAATTAAACAGTTATGGTAAATTTTTCTCTACTCTGTTTATAAATGCAGGCTCCATGATGATTTTTCTAAATAACTACAAAGAAGTAATACAATGCCAATAGAATCAATCTTCAATTCCTTGAAGGAGTCTAAGAATGCATCTACAGAAGGCTTTTCTAAATTAATTTGTCAGCTGACAACCAAAAGAACTAAAATAGTTGTTATTATCATTACCAAAATGCAAGAAAGATCATTCAGGAATCACATGCTTAGAACTGAAGATAATTTCTTCCTTTTTTCTCTGAGATAGTACACAACACAGACATTTCTGGCTATTCTATTCACTTGTGTTACCTTCAATTGTTAATAAGAATAGTGCCCACTTGGCTATGTTATCCACAGCCGTGTAAACCATTCAAATCTCTCCACATGTGTTTATAACCACCACAAAGCTGTCCCAAATCATAAAGAACCAGTTACAAAGAACAAAAATTTTCTTAATAAAGTAGGAATTATAATATTATTTCCACCAGGAAAGTTAGTGGAATGTAATAAAATATTCATTTTATTGACAGGTAGACTGAAACCTAGATCTTAATACTACTCTGTAATAGCTAGAAGAAATTATGTATCGTCTCTGAGCCATATTACTGCCCTTTCTAAAACTGACACGTGTGTGCTAAATATTATATAAAACTAAGAAAATTCCTTCTGGGATTATTTTACCCTGTTAATGTGTTTCCAAGCTCCTTTCTAGAGTTAAATACTATGATTGTAAATTAATTATTTAAGTGATTACAATTTGAAGCAATTAAAACTATTTTATTACATAATTACAGCAAAACCAAACATGTAAGGATTGTATCTTTAAACCTCTTCCTGTAATAACATTGGTAACAGAAAAGAAAAGAGGAAAGGAATAGAGCTAGGCTTGAAATTAATTAGTTAAATTTTGCAGAGTTTATAAATTTCAGTGGAGTTTATAAATTTGTGGAGTTTATTAATTTGTGGAGTTTATAAATTTCAGTGTAAGTACACATTTCTTTTCCAGTCAATTCATCTTTCTTTTTTTAAAAAAAAATGACATATTTTCTTATCACCATGGATTTCTTTTCAAAATCAAGTACTTTGCTAATTATTATGCATATAAGTTATGAATATGAATCAAACAATTATAAACACATCATTTATGGATGTGTTTATAATTCTTATATCTAACATTAAATTGCTATATCTAACATTAAATCTTCACCTAAATTCATGTACTTACAAATTCCAGACATTTTAAGCATTTTTGGGTGTGGTCTTTGGTAGTAGTTTCCTGACTGCCGACCTTGACACATCACTGATAGTTAAGAGTTGATTGTAGGGCTTAGCCAAATTTCCACTTGTTTCTTTCTTTTAATTTACTTATCAAGGAAGTTCTAAAACTTTCCCAAAATAAAGCTCCAAGCAATTAATTAATTTACTTGTTTGATTATTTTTTCATTACATTGCTTTCAGCCAAAAATTTCTCTTCTGAGTTGCAAAAACAATTTGGTGATATTCATTCAAAATTTACATTATTGGCTTTGAAATATGACTCCAAGTGATATTTTTATTTATCTATTGCTCTGGGTTTTTTCTCATAAAAATAACAGGGATACTTGAAACATCAAAGCAACAAAGTCATTAGTTAAATTCTCTAAGCAAATCTCACTTTTAAAAACTTTTATTCATGAAAAAAACTGCAGAAAACTGTAGCTGACTCCAAAGTAGTGCAATACTCTTTCAAGACTTAGTGGTTTCCAGTCATTATTTTTTATTATTTTTGTTGATCATAATATATTTTATGCATGCCTGGCTCATATTATTGTATTTTTCAAGAAAATTTTAAAGTATTACATTATAATAAAAATATTTCAACTATAAACCACATTCAATATGTTTGAATATCCCATTTGTCTTGCTATTGAACTAATTGAAATGATATTTTAAATTTAATGTGTCTCCTTTGTACCTGTTTTATTTATATTAAGTGTGTGAGGCTGACACAACACACAAAGGATGATGAGATAAGATTACAATGTAACCAACTTATTTTCAAAATCAAATGTGTTGCACTTTCCAAAGTCATGAAAAGTACATTCCACTGTCTCTCTTCTGAGTGTTCAGCACTTTCTTACAGATGAATGAATTGATGTTCACTATTCTGTTCTAGTTCTGGTTGAATGATGCTCTTTAATCATAGTGCTCATATATTAAGGCCAATAGCAAGACTTTTTGAAAAGCATTTTTCAGATTTGACTGACAATAAGATATCACCACACATCAGTTAGAATTTTTTTTCCAAAAAATTCAAAATAACGCATGCTAATGAGGAAGTGCTGGAAAATGACCTTTCACAAAATATTAATGGGTATGTAAATGAGGACACCCATTATAGAAAATAATATGTGTTTTCATCAAATAACTGAAACTAAAATTTACATATGATCCATTTCTACTTTTTGGTGAATTTCTAAGAGTAATAAAACAACATAACAAAGAGATAACACTATGTCCACTAATGGATAAATAAAAGGAACATGAGATGTATATACATGGGAATGCTATTTAGTCATAAATATTAGTGAAATCCTGTCTTTCAGTGAGGAGCAGTGACAAGTATCTGGAATCCCAGAAATCTGGGAGATCAGGCAGGAAAATCACAAGCTTGAGCCCAGTGTATGAAAATTTAGAAATGTAGTGTGTGCATGTCTTTGAAAAAAGAAAGAAAGGAAAGAAGGAAGGAAGGAAGGAAGGCAGAAGGGAAGAAAGGAAGGAAGAGAAATAAAAAGACCTGTCATTTAAAGAAAAATGGATATAATTACAAGATATTTGGATAAATGTATTAAACCTAACATAGAATAAAAAATGCAACATGTTATCTGTCATGTATGGAAACGAAATGAATTGGATCTTAATATACAATAGTAATTTGAAGTTAGGAAGCATGGAGAGCAGAGAAGGCAAAGGAATATGGATCTGATCAATCAGTCTACTGTGTGTAAATGTCTTGCAATACTAAGCACCATTAATATGTGCTACAAATCCTTGCTAATCATAAAAGAAATTTGATAATTCTTTTAAAAATAACCAAATAATAATCTGGATCTTAAAGTTGTGAGATTAACTAACATGGAAATATTTATTGATTAGTTTTGTTGTGCTGAAAACTTTGAAAGAACATATGTTCCAGACATTTACTTTGTTTCAGTGTTAGGGAAAAGGTAGTCACACATTCCTGTGTTTCCAGCGGGAGCTGCTACTCTGCCACAGTAATTGTATAAACATATAAGTTCGACAGTTTGACAAAAGATGTGAAAAGTTGAGTTATTTTCTTTGAAGTCTAATTAGATAAAATTGAGTTAATATCAGGACTGAGAAACAGAATTTTCCTCACATATTTAAATGCAGTCATTACATTTATGACAACCTACCCTCCACATTCAGCTAAAATGGTCAAACAGTGATCATAAGAATATTATAACACACGAAGTCCTCAAATTTAAAATATCTATATAAAATGACAAATTATTCAACATTTCTAGTTTTTCTTTTAATTTAAAGAGAAAGAAAAACAATAACAAAATGACAACTTTTTTGTTTTATAGACCTGAATTTGTTTTTCAGGAATTTCATTATTACTGTATCTTATAATAATGAATGCTGCTTTTTATGACATTCACTGGTCAGAAAAAGCAGTCTATAGAGAACCATTTCCTTAGTCTTATGTCTGCAATAGATGTTTTGTGTGATTCCTTAAGTTAATGTCTCCCATATATACTTGATAAAGTTGAGATTAAAGAGCAAGGGATAACAGAATAATGTTAAATTTTTTATAGGACAAAAGCTTACAATCATCTACTCTAGTAAAGTAAGCATATAAAATGCTATAATCATTTGAGTCTTCATTCATCTTGCAAAATATTTAGGAAACCTCTTACTTTATCAGCTCCCTCATAGGCATTTGAGAAAAAAAAAAGAATTGGCATGTACCTCCTTTCAAAAACTTGCTATATTTTTTAGTGTTTCATACTGAAATTGCAACTGAAGATATTAATTGTTTGGTTTCTAGATTGTGAGAGTTTTATACTCAGTCATTACTGATTTAAAGTCAGAATCATCTGAATTACAATCTGGTAATAAATTTACAGAAATAATCAATTTAAATATCTATGAAATTTGAGTGTTTATACTGCCAAAAATTTCAAACTAGCAACTCAGATATTCCATGTTGTACAAATTGAGCTTCCATTTGGCTAGGAAAAATTTGGTGCAGAAATGTATACGTGGACTGTAACATAAATAAGTTTTCAAATATGCAATATCAGATGACACCATGAATTTGCAGTCTTTTAAGAAGTATGTGACAAAGTCATACATGTTTCACTCTTTGTGACAGTCTAGCAAAGCAGAATGAAGGCCAATGAATAGGTAGATCACAACACTCTACAACTTATGACTGTCCACTTCCTACCATTGACTTTTTGACATTCTAGTTTGTGTCAGTAATTATTATCAACACATTTCCCTGGTAGGTTATTATACAGCAGAATTAAAGAGGAAGAAATGTGTGCTGAGTCAAATGAGATGGAAGATATTCATTAAATGTCATAATCCATTGTGAGTAAATATCCCATTTCCTCCTCTATCCCAATATCTACACTTTGAAGGTGCAATTTTTATAGATAAATAAGTTAATATTTTGGTGTCATTGGATCTACAGAGGATGGCTATGAAGGTAAGTACCATAGCCAATGTTACACATACAGATTAGAATTCAAGATAATTTTTGTTTTAAAAAGTCAAGAAATATAGTTATGTGGTCATAAAAACACAAAAACATTTCTAATGTATCAAATTAGAATTTAAACTGAATAAAATATGATTTTTATTGTCAGTTAATACTTTTGAGATATTTACTCAAAAATAGGTCAACATATTATTATGCTGTATATTCTGACCTGAAAATGCATATATCTATGTTTATACAATTATATGTGTATCTCTCTCTCTATATATATATGTATGCACATGTATATTACTGTGTTGCTTTGGGGGATATTGCAAGGGATAACAATGTAACACAGGACACATATTTTATAAGATTATTTATAATACTCACTCAAAGAATGATATACAAGAGAGTGCACAAAATCTGCCCACACACTATAGACTAAGAAATCTAGCCGATGGCCTGGATCCCACAATAATGTCCTGCATTAGTCCAGCTGAAAAGCTAGAGCTCATAACAATGCCTCCCACAAATCCAACTGGAGGCCCAGAGCCCCCAACAACATCTCATGCAGGCCTGTTTCACGGATCTGTGCAGGGAAGGCCCAAAGGTCAGTGGTGGAATCTAGGAAGTCTGTGCCAGCAGAATAAAGGATCTGTGCTAGCAGGCTGAGGGATCTGGACTGGAGCCAGGAAGCCATACTCAGAAGAACCAGAGCTCCCCTGAAAGGTACCACAGCCATCCTCAGCAACAGTGAAGTTCCGAGCTCCTCTGATGATCAAGACGGCCGAGTTCCCAACAGGGAAGCCAACGCAGCAAGCTCTTGTAGGAGGCCGGCAGTACACATTTTCCCCTCCGGAACCAGGAAGCGATGCTTAAAGTGAGGACCAGAGCTCCCCCAAAGTGAACCAAAGCCATTCTCAGGGCCAACGAGGTCCAAAGTTCCTCACAGGATGAAAACAGCCAAGTTCATAAGGAAAGCCAGCATGACGAGCTCCTCCAAAACAACCAACAGCACCTTAGAGATTCTACCAGCTCCTAATAGCCTAACATCTTCCTCTCCAGTTCTGCCCTTGTGCTGCTGGCAACAGTCTTCAGGTGGGCCTCCCACACCCAGCACCACTCTTAGTCAGTTCAACTAGGGCTCATAAGTTGACCACCAGTTGTCAGTCCACTATAATCACATACATATTTTAGCAAGTATTTGCTATTTCGTCTAATAAATTTTTAAAAATTTAGCTTTTATCAGCGATTAGAGAAACAATATGATGGGAATGTTTATTTTGTTTGTATCTGCCCCATGTATTTATGATCTGGATGTGTTTTATATCCTTTAAAGATTTGTTATTTTGTATATAAAGTCACAGGAAAACGACAGAGAAAATATATTTATACATTAGAAATATTCTTCCCCAGTACTTTGTATTTATTTTGATATATTTCTTACCAAATATAAACATAAATTCAGCTAATGTTCTTAGTATATGTCTTTGTTTTAAATTTTATAATATAGGCTAAATTATCAATAATTGTAAGCTAATACATGTAAATAAATTTAAAACTAAGTTGGTTTACAATGTTGTTTATAATTGATCTTAATGACAACTAAAGCAATTGGCAAAGAAGTGCATGAAATGGAAAGGCAGACATACCACTCAAATCATCACACACCAGAAAGACTGCTAAAATTGAGAAGTGTGAATCAAATCAAAGTCTTTAGTGTTTAAAACCTTCACGGTCCCCTGATGCTTATGAGTAGCAAGGTGGTTTTCATCAAGGGGTAACCAGGCCAGGACTGGCCAAGATCTTAACATGTGGGTTTTGCCATTTTCATCTAACTCAGGGAGGTTTGTCTTAACAGACAATATTTGCTGTAATAACTCACTATTTGGCTGACTCAGATTTTTCAAGTTGAAATCAAACTCTAAACATTGGCTTTCTCATCCCTGTTTAAGGTTGTTATGTTTTGTGTTCTTCCAGAAGTGTTTCTTCCCAATATTTTTTTTACTCAGTTGAGAGCATGTCAGAGGACCAGAAGATTATTTTTCTATTTTTGTTTTAATATTGAGACACCTGGAAATGAAATGCCTCATACCTTATAAAACTAAAAATTATTTTGTGGAATAAAAGTTATGCTACTCATATATGAAGCAATTTTATAAAGATAGAGGATATAAGCACGGCTCCTATATGAATTTGATGAAAGAGGAGTACTAGTATCAATGAGGTAAAAATACTAGGTGATTGAAAAATACAAATGTTGAAATAATTGAGTGAACATCTAGTTTCCAAGATACCAAAGGAAATTATATACAAAGTTGTACTGTAGAATCAAACTATTCAACAAACAGGTGAATAGATAAAACATGCATAACTATATCACCAAGGAAACACTTAGCACATGGATTGTATGTAAATAATTACATAGAATTGTATACAGATTTGTTAGTGATTAGGGAGTGTGGTATTTATTATAATGATTACTCATTAGATGATTAAAACAAAATAAAATAAAGCTAACAGTACAAAATATTATAAAATGATGTAAAAGAACAACTGGGTTTCATACATCTTTGATAAGCACAGAAAATAATAATCAATTGGAGAACCAATTTAGCAGTTTCTTAAAAAGTCATACATGTACTAATAGAACTTGGCAACATTACCTAGAGAAACAAACATTATCTGTGACAAAAACCTGTATATGAATACTTTAGAGTCATTATCTAGTGCTCAAATATTGAAGTTAGCTAAATAATTTTCAAAATATGAATAGATGAACTGTAGTGCATGTATTAAATAAAATACTATTCAGTAAAAAAATGAAAAAATAGCGCAGTCCATAATATACAAGATGTACAAATTACATAATGAAAATTAAGTTAACCTCAACAAGTTAAACACGTTATGATCCATTAATATAAAATTCTAAAGAAAGTCAATTCTATAGGGATAGACTGCTTCCAGAATCATAGGGTGAAAGGAGGGGTTAGAGATCAAAGGAGGAATGAAAGGAGTTTAGAAGGTATAGGAGGGGATAGTGTGGGCGAACACATTTTGTTGGTATCCTGACTGTGGTAATGGATGCATAGATCTTTGCATGTATTGAATCTCAGAACTATAAATCACTAACAACAAAAAGGAATTATATCATTTCAAACTAAAATGAAAAGCAACATTTTAACAAATTTGAGTATGACGTGTGTGTGTATGTGTGTGTCTGTGTGTTATATTCTAAAGTGTTGATCTATGTTTATTTACAAGAATATGTTCAGTAGAAAATAAACATATATTTGTTTCTATTTTAAATTTTGCTATTTTATATATGGCAGGATAGAAGTGGTAGTCTGCATTAGCTTTCACAGTTCTAAATTCAACTTATGTTGAAATTAATGTGTTTCAGAGAGAAAAAAATTGCACAGATGTCATTTCCTCAAAAGCAAGCAAATTATGAATGTAAATAATGCGATGTTTTGGTTTTGAGCTTCCAGAATCACTTAGAATTTGAGCTATTTAAATGTCAACAGATTTGAGACCATTTTCTGCCATAAATAAAGATGAATAGATTGATAGTCTCTTATTTGTAACTTGCATTAATTTTCATTTAAAAATTCTTGTAAATAAAAATTAGCAATTTTATGTATTTATGATGCTACTGCCATCGAGAAAGCCCAATCCAAAGATGAGGAGTAGCCTGAAGGGAAATATGTTATTATGTAATCATTGACATCATATACAAGTAAGGAGCAAGGAAAACAAAAGTTGGAATATAATTGTATGAAAATAACAATTTTGGAAGACTCTGGGTAAAATTTCTCATTTGAGTATAAATGTGTGAATTGATATTCATTAAAATGATTATAAATATATATATATTTGTCCAAATATGATGATACGTATAGATGGAACACTGAAGAATTGAGGCTATACACAGCCTACTCATCTTAAATTGTCAGTTACCTTGATATATCTCTTAACAAAAATAAACTCTTAAGGAAATTATTTCACCTTTATGTCTTGCCCATTGTCAAAACTGTATATTTTACTATTATCATTAATTCTTTGGGCTATCAGAAAATAAGCTATATTTCTCTTCAAATATAATTCAATATTCTTAAAGTTTTTATATAATTAAAGTTCTTCATTTTTTTAAATGGTAATACTTTCAATGGTATCAATGGAATACATGTTGCATATATAAATAGACTGTTTCAATGAAACATGCTTATGCAAATGATCCAAGAGTATATAGTACTTTAATGTTTGGAATATTTAATATTCTTACTTTGTTAGGATAATAAACTTATTTTATTACTTACCTTGAATACAGAACATACATTTAACAAACCCTTCATAAATCACCCCTTATCCTATATTTCCCACTCTCAAAATCAAAAGAGAATGTCAACTAATTACTAAATGCCTAGATTTATTTTGTAAGAATGTATTTCATAATACAGCGTTCTGGCATTGTGCTTCAAAATTACAAAACTTTATGTGCATCTTAATGTATTCTATTGCAGCATTTATTTCAGTGAAGGATTACAGAGAAGTGATTAGCACAAGAAAACTGCAGAGATGCTTTCCTCTTCTACTTTACAAACCTAGGACTCTGTGTCTGGTGCTCAACCTCTCCGTGTTAGGTTCTTCACCTCCGAAAAGTGTTAGTAATTTTGTCTGTCTTGTAGAACCTTATAAAATATATTTAGACGCTTAGAGTAGTATGTGAAATAAGAGGAGGTTGTTGAGATAATATTGAACTGTGTTGCAAGTGAGAATTTAGAGAAAGATTCATGAAGACATCAAACTACCAGGAGATGAGCATAACAGCCTCCAGGAGATGAGCATAACAGCCTCCAGGAGATGAACATAACAGCCTCGCGTTCTGTATCAGTTTGTAGACAGGAGCATTCTGTTCCACAACAGTCACAGCACTTCTTAGTCAAAGATGGTTAGAAAGATTTGAAAACTATAACTTTTCATTGTTGTTCTCTGCCGTTGGTTATCAATGTATATATAACACATTTTTTGAAAGAAAACAATGCACTTATATTCTCAGTACATTCTGCTCTGAAATCTGATTTCTGGAAGCTTTTGATGATGTTTTGCAATTTTATTTTGATTATGGTTGATTTAAGAGGAAAAAGGCCAGCTATTTCAGTGAACTTCATATCCATCACGTATCTTCAAAGAGTAAAATGTACTATGTTTAAAACATTTTCTCCTTTAAATTTTTCCCTTTCTTATTAACTAGGTATTGTAAACTTTAAGAAAGTTATACCATCAGAGAAGTACTATTTCATGTAAGTTTAGCAAACTGTCACTTAAAATAGTATTTGTAATGGAAAGATATTCTTTGGTTTACTTTCAAGCTCCAATTGTCCATATTCCCCCAAGTTAGGTTTTCAACAATTAATGATTTGTGGAATTGTATATTTATGTTTATCACATTTGATCTATAATGTTGGTGAGTTTTGGTTTGTTTTTTTTGTTTTTGTTTTTTCTCCGGTACCGGGAACCGAACTCACGACCTTGCGCTTGCCAGGCAGGCGCTTTGCCGCTGAGCTAAATCCCCAGCTCCCGTTGGTGAGTTTTGGAAACAGTAAAACTAGTGGCAAAGAAAACATGCACTAGAGCTTTTGGTTAGTTTCCTGGTCTGTCAATTATAACTTTAAAGAATGAATTTTGAAAACCAAAATCGTGTAAACTCCACTGAGGCTATTACAGAATTAATGACTGACCTTTCATCTTGCAAGGAGTACTTGTTTGTTTAGCTTTTGCTTCTACCAAAAGAGCTGCTAGTTTTTTGTTCGAGCACAGCAATACTTTATTCCCCTTCTTAGTTTTGATGTTATGGGCAGAGCTCTCAGTGAGAATCTTCAGCCATTACAAGCTTTATGGTTCTTTTTCTGCCTTTAATCAAGTCATGATCATATTTTTTGTTTAAAAATGTTATTTTGCCACCATTCTTGGCCCTTTCACCTCAATATTTTTCCAAAGTATTAACTGTATCACCAAATCTCAAAAATGTGTTTTTCTTACTGTCCACCCCAGGCTTTAACCTCTACATTAATTCTTTCCATTTTCTCCTAGAGTAAAATTCTCTTCTTGGAGGATTGCAGGGGCACCATCTTTCAGATTTTCCAAGCACCTTGTTTGCAGAACTGTGGGTGAATTGTAGCCAAATGGGTCCAGTCAGCCTCTAAGAAGCACTTATTACTAAATATATTAAATTGATTAAATATCCCTCCTTCCATGAGAACCTCTTCCACTGAGATATTTAACAATAGCATTTGTGCTTCCATCTAATTCAAGGAAGAGTTTGGGTGTTGAGGGTCTCCCTAAAATTCTTGTGGTAAAAGCTGAATCTACTGCATGAAACTTTCGGGAGATGTTATGGACCTTTGAGTCCTAGGGCCTCAAGGAAGTTCCTAGATCATTAAGGCACGATCTTGACCAAGACTGTGGATCCTCAGCCTGTTCTTCCCTCTTTCTTTTAGTTCCTGGACATAAAACCAGCAGTCTGAATCCACACCATTTCCCTCTGGCACATCCCTCAGAGGATGAAAGCAATCCTGGTCTGCCACCACTAAATAAATATTTCATAACTTAAAAAGTAACTTTCACTTTGCTGAAATATAATATGAAGTTTGTCTGATTTAAATGAAGACAGGTACTAAGGGTAGAGCTCACTGTTGGAATGTTTGCCTATGATGCGTGAAACAGGTTTTGATTCATATCATTGAAAAATAAATAAGTAAATAAATAATAAAGATATAATAGTAATGTGATGGCAACAATTAATTGTGCAAACACAACAAAAGTTGAAGGTGACAAAACTATCTCTAGCAAAGTAAATTTATAAATCCTTTATAAAATTATAGTATGGAATTTCTTAGGAAGATACTGAAATAAGTTAAATTACTGAAAAATAATACATACTCATGGATAGGAAAATATATCAGTCATTACCAAACTAGACGATGGATTTGATACAAGTTGAGTTAAAATTTCAAGATGCTTTGTTGCATGGAAATTTGATAAAATAATTCATGTGAATAATTTGTATGAGTAAATAGAATTGTCAAGGCACAAAATTAGTGTCTTAGATTAAACATAAATATGCAAACAGATTAAGCAAATTAAAATTTATTATTCTATTTCAATACATATGCATAGTATCTTTAAAGAAAACATGGAAATAAAATAATAAAAAAATTATAAATATGGCAATACTAAAAACAAGATTTTGGTTTATCTGAAGACAATTTAAGAAATAAATTATATTACATGAGTTGGGGGTAACTGATATTTCTCTGACACAAAGATGCAAAGTTTTTGAGAGGTGTATTGCTGTCCTTTTATGCAGGCTATTGCTGGTTTACAGGCCATAGAGTCCTTAAAATACTGCAGAGAAGCTCAACAGAACACATTTGAGATAAGCTGGGTTCATTCAAATTGCACCTTGTTTCTTCCTCATGCAAATCTCTCAAGGTAGGTTTTAAGATTGATGAGTCTGGCTGAAAGGATCTTTCTGGCCTAAGTTTGTCCAGGATTAATGTTTTTGATTCATTCTCATATGAATCAACTTAAAAAATCTAACTTTCTTATTCCTTTCTATAATCCCATAATTAATTCATAAAAGTAGGAACTGCATAATCTTTTTTCTATGGAACTCACTAAGCTCTTTCTGGTTTCTGAGCATCTGAGGATGGCATATATTGCTTGTTCAAAACCTTGGTTTCAAATTTACCCTGTTAAGCCCCTAATAGATTGCTGGTATGATATAATATTGACACACTCAGCTTTTTGTCAGGCAGAGGGTGCTCAGGGTAATTGCAACTTTCTGGGTAATCTCCTTTGGACATCAGCAGGTTTAGCTTCTTACTCTGACATACAACACCAAGTCTACAGATAATATGTGCCCTAAGTTCAGCAAATTGGGAATCGATATGATGGACCATCATATATATTTGCTTCTTACAAGAATTGCTGAGATCAGGAAAGCTATTGTAGTTGTGAGACTGCCCCAGTCATTTTTGATGTGAGAGAGCAGAAAAAAAATAAACAATGTGGTATTCTGTACTCCAACCTATCCTTCAGAATAAATGAGAAAAACAGGAATCTTCAAGGACCTGTTTAGAAGTGATTTGTGAAACATATATATTAATGAAAACTAGCGACTTACTGGCTAAATTTAGATAGTATTTGGGGTTGACTTTTTTTTACATTCAGGTGTACACAATCCAACTGACAATCTGACAAGATCATATCCATCTTGAGTCAGCAAAATTAATATGAATTATCTTTTAAAATTAGAGCTCAATACATAATCTTGCTACCTTCCTTATTCAAACACTGTATAAAATCATTGCAAACCACATTCTCCATGTTAAGATTCTGATCCTTACACCAGATTTCACTATATTTCAAAATCATATTGGCTGCATGTTCCATGGGCATTTCCTTAAGACAAGAGTAATATTTTTTCTTCATTAAATCCATACCTCCACAGGTGAATATGTAAATTTTTAATGTACATTAATACAAAAGAAAAGGGTGTCAGTCTTTAATGTGTGTTATTAACTTACTTTCTTTTTGAGAAGTATTTGCCTACTTATGTATATAAGGCTTGGACTATTTGCTTTTTGATGTTAGATTTTTTTGAGTATTTTCTGTATTTTGAATGCTGATCTTCCATTCAAAAAGTGGTCAGAAAGATTTTTCTCAAATTCTGTAAGCTCTCTCTTCACTCTGTTGTTTCCTTGGCTGTGTAGAGCTTTTTAATTTGATGCAATCCCACTGTCAATTTGATATATTTAGCTACATCAGTTTATTCTCTGAAAAGATCCGTTTGTTGTAGTTCTCCTAGTGATAATTGTTCTTAAATTATTCTATGCCATAGTGCCAGCTAAGCCCTGTAGAAGGAAGCAAGGCGCATTTGGTGGATGTTTGTAGTATGGCAGTCTGGTTACTATCTATGATGATGCTGAATCTCTGGTAAAGTATCCCAGATGCCCTGGTACCATGCTTTTATAGAATGCTAACCACTAGGCAATCATTCTTCCATGATCCTTAATCACACTTTTATTTAAAACAGAACTTTCCCTTTACAGTAAGATCAGATTACACAATGGCATTTCAAAGTGAAAAAGCTTTAATACAAAAGTCATTACTATGTTTTAGAAACAAACCTGATGCTAAAAATATTCTACTGCTTTCAAAAAAAAAACTTTATTCTAAAATAACACTTTTATTTCTGCAACTATACAACTTGAAACCTATTTTGTCTGTGCCTTAAACCTTATAATTTCTAACTAATATATTTGAAAATTTGTTCAGAATGTTTCCAGATCCTCATACTTTATGATGACAGTATTTCAAACATATTTACCAAGAAACAATACAGTGTAGTTTAATAATCTCCCTACACACAACCCCTCATAATATCCATCCTAAAACATTGATTTCCTTTGAGTTGCCTTAAAATGAGACTATGCAGTATCAGTCTTTCTGCGCCTGAATCATTTCATTTGGCACACGACCCTCCAAGTTCATCAGTGTTGTTATAATGGACAACATTCTTTTCCATTAAGCCCATCATGTTTTGTCTTTTCCTTTCTTGAAATATATCTCAGAACTAAGTTACTTGTTATGTACTTGTGCTTTGAGTTTTCCTTTACTTTCACAAAGTCTTTGTCTTTGATTCATCTGCCTTTCTTCCTTGTACCACAGTCTACTTACATTGTAAATTCTATCTCAAATAACCCAAAACATTTTTTTACCGGGAACCGAACTCACGACCTTGCGCATGCCAGGCAGGCGCTTTTGCCGCTGAGCTAAATCCCCAGCCCCAACCCAAAACATTTTTGATTTCTCAGATCTGTGCTAAAGTGATTTCTTTGTCTCCTAAATAATAAATGGCACTGAATTTTAAGCACCTTATGACCTATGATTCTACCTGTTTGTATTTACGTATAAAACTTATTACTTAGTTTGCAGTTTTAAATCTTGAAAAGTGATTATGTTTCAATCAAATTTGTATTTCTCAGTGCATACAGTGAATAACAAATAATTTTAAAATAATTTTCATGACTCTAGTACTTGTAGAGATTAATATGGATTATCAGTTCTCTGAAATCTAACTTTTTCTCAAAGTGGGAGTAAACAAGTTTTAAAAAGTCATCTAAGAATATCTCCTGAAACAAAAATGATGCAGTAAAAGAGATACAATAGCAGGAAAAAGTAACTAATAACACCTAACCATATGCTGCCATAAAACTTGGAGTAAATACTGTGACTACTTGATAAGTATGATAAGGTAAACTGACCATAATTTTACAAAAATAAAGAAAAACTTCTATGCCCTCCTGGTGAACTCTGTTTACAATCTAATATAGAACAAATTAACCATTATGATTTATCTTGATCAAATTGGCCTTGACATAGGCATTAAATGTCAAGCAATGAAACAAAGAAAATGATGTTATTTGCATAGTGATGAGTAAATTAAAAAGACTTAATCATAAAATATGGATAAGGAGTCATAAATTTATTTCTAATTGCCCTGTTTGGCTCCTTAACTTATACCACTCTGAACTGTTCCTGTAATACCCTTGACAATTGTCAAGCATTCTTCCAAGTCAGCCAGTAAGATCAGGAGAGAAATCATCTGTGAAATGTTACTGATTCTTAAGTATAGAAGTTCTAACTGGTTTGATTAGATTCTGAACACTGAATAATTTTAAAAATAACCTTGTGGTGCTGGTATGTATCTGGAATTGAAATTTTAGAAAATTACATTTTATACCAGACCCTATGAGGATATAGCCAACATTCTGTGTAGTTCTGGCACTCGACCATGCAAATTAGGTTGATTGCCAGTATCTCTATTTTCCCTTGAGAGTTTATTCTGGTATCTTTTTTTGTGGAACACAAGACACAAACAAACATGATATTTTTAAAAAATTACTATGTCATAGTCTCCTATAGACAGCCAGATTTTGGCTTCTATTCTTCATAAGTTGTTAAGTCTAAAGATAAGCAGTGAAATATCTTCTTTGTATATTCTTTATCAATCAATTTTTTGATTGAAGAAACTTTATGAATAGTCTCATTGAGTATGCCTGTGAAATATTATGGACAGTAGGGCTTATCACTGACCATAGCACATTCTGAATCTTCCACTGATAGAAAGGTGCATCTTCTCGGTATATGTGGTTAATTCTATGAGTACTGAGGGCTTCAGGACAGCATGTTTAGAAACTATAAAGCCTAGTTTGACTGTTATTTTAATGAAAATGTAAAAGATCATAAAAATTCTTTCTATTTTGCCCTTTGTAGTGGCACTACACTTTTAATCTCTATATCAGAAAAACTAGCAGAGAATGCACTCTCTGTGATTATAACTATCTTCCACAAATCTATGAAATTTTTTTATATCTTTCAAACTTTAGCATATGATTTATATTACTATATTTACTTCCTTAAAATGAGGCACTTGAAACATAACTATTCCAAAAACCTATTATCATTCTTATTGGTATAAAGTAATGAAAAATATTTAACATATTCTACTTTCTGTTCAGGTTAAAGTTCTGCAATTGTTTGTAACATATTTCAGAACATCAACTCATCTAAAACCAAATATTGTCTAGTTCTTTAAATTTTAGCTATGTTTACATATTCTGATTCTTTGGGGAGGAACATAAAATTATACTTTAAAAACATCTTTCTCAAAATCATATATTCCTGAATTCGAAAATAATAATTTTGAGGTCCTTGCACAATATTAGTCGTATAGTCCTTGATTACTTTTGGCTTGTATTTTTTGTATTCCACTCTCCATACCTTTACTCTTTATGAGTACATTTATTTTAGATAAGTCTTACAAAAAACACAATTAGATTAATAAGTCCAAAAAGCATGAAATTTCATCTAATAAATGATATTATGTTTCATATTTTGGATTAGAAATATATTTGTTTTTACATAGTGTATCTGCTCTTTTGTAGTGATTTCCATATTAAAGATATTTCTGATTTTATTCAAATTTCACATTATGCCATACGCTAATATATTTAATAAAGTCCTAGATCTCTCTTTAAATTATTTTGGTTACTGTTTCTTATTTTATTAACTTTGGATGGTATACTTGAATATCATTCAGAAACTTTGCCATCATCAATCAATTTATTTTAATTTATATTTCTGTCTTATTTGTCTCTTTGTATTGATACGGCAAGAGAGTTCAATGAGACAAGCATTCACAAGAGATCAAAAGATCAGGAATGAACAAAGCTTTATTGAGCTGGCTAATGGACATCTCTAACCAGGAGCCAGAGAAGATGTCTGCCCCGATTCATGTCACACCTTTAGCTTAAGCACATCTAAGGTTTCCATAGTAATCATTACCTCATTTTTGGGAACTTTACAAGAATTTCACATAATGCTCACAAAGTTAATTTCCCAGAAGTTGACCACTGTGGTTTGACTTTTAGCCCACTTTTCAATCTGTCCTGTTTGTTCTGTTCCCATTTTATGTCTCTGCTCTCCTTTAAGTGGGTTGGTAACTAATCACGGGGAGGGGGTGAAGAGTGGGGTCAACTGCAGCTTGAGTGAACCTAAGTGACTTCTCTTAATACAGAGTTAAAAAAGAAAATGAATTCTCTCTTGTGCTATCAGTATAATTTAAAATTTAAAAAGGATCCATTCATTTCTTTCCAATAATTTAAATGATTATTGCAACTTCAATTAAATATTTTAAAAACTGATCATTTGCTTTAAATGATGTTAAAATGTTGATTCAGTGATGTTTCAATAACAGAGAGGATTCTTCAGAAGAGATTTAAAACTAAATTCTTAAATATCTAGTCATTTTCATATCCTTTGTAGTTGTAGAACCTCTTGCCAGAATTCTGAAATTTATTTTATCTTTTTTCCTTTAAAAATAACCTTTGCTTGTTCTTATTTTCTATGTGTTGTCAAGGAAGCTAATGGCCTGATTTCTTTTACTTCTTCTATAGTCATAGTTTTGCTTGAGACTTGTACTTTTTTTCTGTAGCTTTATGAGGATATGCCTGAACATTTTCAGTCATGGTACAATTTATTCAATTATATGACATAACTTTCAATATAGACATTATAAATAAGTAACGATTTTTAATATCTTTTCCATCTTTGTATTTGTGAAATTTTCTGGGAGAACTCCAACCACCTGTTAGATTTGAGTAAAAATTGAAAGAGATGTAAGTTTAGGATTACATTTTTTTTTTTTTTTTTTAAAGGAGGAAAAATTTATTTTACCACACAGTTTGTAGAAATTTCAGTGTATAGTCAGCTGGTTCCAAACAAGGCAGCATGACAGAGGGACATAGCTGAGGAGAAACAGTCCCTGGCAGGGCAGGCAGGATGCAGAAAACAGCCTTCTTTCTGTGCCTTTATATTCCATCCAGGTTACAAGCCTGTTGATTCATGCCACACACACCCAGGGTGGGGTTTCTCTCTTCAGTAAATCAATTCAGCCACGCCCAGAACTATGCTACTCCAACTGGGGACTAATCCATATTCACACACCCTTGGTCCAACCACCTCCAAAAAGCCCCACAGATAAGTGCATGAGGCTTGGGGGGAATATCTAGTTTTAAGCCATAGCACCTGTTTAAATGTCTGCTTTCTGGAGATGTTTGTTTGAAAAGAAACTTGAGGTCCTCTAGGGGCTCACAGGTAGACTCTGGGAAGCATGAGTGTTTATCCTCTTCAGATTCTGAAACCAGTTTGACCCTTGATATGTGGAGTCACCTGGGTA
>NW_004955426.1:13030519-13069921 GCF_000276665.1 Chinchilla lanigera
TCACTTGTGAACTCTTTGAAGTAGCCAATTCCGTATTTTACAATAGAGATTTGGAAGAAGAAAAAGGGAAAAGGAAAAGAAAACAAACAAAAGTAATCAAGAACATGCCCAACTATTGGCAGCCCTACAAGTCCAGCAGCTATCTCAGGGACTGCCCGTAAAATAAACACCTGCTAAGGGGACCTGTCACCTCTGTAATAAGAAGGGACACTGGAGATATGAATGCCCCCTCTGTAAGCTCCTAAAATGGCCTTCCCTCAATGCCAACAAAACAGACAGTGGAGAAAAAATTTCCCCCTTGACCAGAGGACTGAAGGTCCAACTCCTCCCTTGTCTGTCAGTGATAGAGGAGGATACCAACAGGCTTCCCTGACATTTTAACCACTACAGCAGAGCCTAGGGTGACCTCTGATATGGAGGCTGCCTACTCTGTCCTAACTTCCTTCTCTGGAAAATGCTTCTCCAATCCCTGTTTGGTTATGGAAAGGAAGGGCCTACCCACAAACTTCAGATTTACCCCACCCTTACCGCACCTTAGCTCCCACAATAAGCTATATTCATCCATCAGTTGTTCCAATGTCCCAGTCCCTTACCGGAAAGGGATATTGTTAGTAAATGCCAGTCAGCCTGATCTTCAACTCCCCACACAGGGAAATGGGGTATTTCCTGGCCCTGTTAGGAGAGATCCAAGACACCCATCTCTGACCCTCTCTCACCCAGGTAGACTCCAGAGTATGGGTCAATGAAGTTCTAGGATTACATTTTAAAATACTGTAATTTTAATGTTGCTGAACGGAGTATGGTGTTTTTACTTCCTACACTGTTTTACATTCAAAATGATGTGACATTTTGATGAACTGTGACTTTGTTTTCCTCGTGTTTTAATTTAGTGATAACTTTTATTGACTTTTCTGAATGCTTTTATCACAAAGCTTTGTAAAAATTTTCATCATATTTCAAAATTTTCAGATTCACTTAGTGTTTTATGATTATGTTTTAAAATGTTAATGTTGGAGCACTGCTATATAGTTGTCCTTGCTAATTTAGTATTTTCATACAGTGAGAACATTCTCACTTTCACTGCTGTCTTGTCATAATCATTTATATATGGCAGATGTCTTTTTATGAATAAATACTTTGAACTTTCATTAAGAGGCAGTGACAATTGCTTTTATGAATGTGAAAGTATCATTACCTTACAAAATTTCATATTACAAGTTGTACCCTGCTAGTAGGAAAGGAAAGCAATTTTTTTCTTTTTTCTGTGTAAATTCAACAGTGTTTGCGTCCCCTTTTCCAATTCTCTACTACCAGCAACGCTGTCTGGAACAACTGAACCTATTTCTTGTGGTCCTCGCTGATGTATACTAAAGCTGGCTCCTGTTTGCATTGTTTTTCTCTCAGAATGGGCCTCTGTTGATGATATTTGCTCTGCCTTCCCCCAGTAATACTCCACTGCATATTTCTTTTCTTCTATCTAATTCTCAGTTCAGTTGTGTGATCCTACTTTCAAAAGTTCATCTCACTTATGAACAAGTTGAAGTTCACTGAATTCTTTGCCTTGTAATCAGCTATGGAAATGGAAGAGAATAGTTTTAATTACTCTTTTGTTGAATTTTATAATTTTCAAATATACACTGAGACACTTATGTTACTACTGTTTTAGAAAAACACATCTTCATTTTAGATAAAAAAGTATTTTATATTACCATAAAACTCATAGAGTCCAAGTTGTTCCACATAGAAAATATGTTACCCAATACTTTCAAAAACCACTGGCTTGCTTTTACTGTTGAGAAATTTTCCTCTAGTGAGTCCTTTCTTTCTGTGTTCATTACATTTTTTTAAGTTCAAATATTATCTTTTGGTTCATTTTATATAGGTGAAGTAGATTTTGTCATTAATAACAACAAATTTTCACAGAAACAATTTCATTTACCAATACCAATTTAATTAGAAGATAGTTGAAATTTAAGATATAGTACCTTACTCAGTTAAGTTATAGCAACACTCCTCTAAGAAAATTACGGACTATTTCTAGTAGTAATATAAGTATATTAAAGGATTCATTTGTATACATACACTTCAACCCTCTTGGCATAAGCTTATTTTACCACAATCAAAGTAAAATTACTTTACTAATAATAGCAATATATTTAACACTTTTCTAGTAATGGCATGAAGTAATCTTTGCATTCCAAGTAATTAAAATTATAGAATATAATTAAATAATCAATTTTATAGCATAATATAAAAGCCACATTATTTAATCTTTAGGACCACCAAAGGCAGTATAAACTCTCACATATTTCTGGCACTTATAAATTTAATATTACAATTTGTAAATACATTTTTCAGTTTTTGAAATTGTATACAATGACAAATATCCTGAGAGTTGATATACTTAGAATACAGTTTTGCATTTCTTAACATTATATCACTGTTTATTGAGATAGTCTGTAAGGAGAACCTATAGTAAAGAACATGTTTCTAGAAATTTTTATACCAAACAATGCACTATACACATTAGTGGTATACATAAAAAAATTTCCCTCCTTAGTCATAAAAATAATGATCCATAAAAATACGTGAATGAATATTGTGAAATGTTTGTATGTAAAAATATATTCATATATGTATCCTATATAGAGAATTGAAAGGGATGCAATTTATATATATATATATTTAATTCCAAATTTTTAAAGACAATTGATTTTTATTTGTATATTTTATGTATACATAATGATCACATTCAACATAAAAAATTTGTATCTGTATATGATGTAACTTGATTCCTTTTTTCCCCTTTCCTCTAATAGCCCTTCATCACCTGTACCTCTCCTTATTTGCAAAAGTTTTGTTTCCATTTTTCATCTTTTCTCTCTCTTTTGGTATTGTCCTGAGAAAAATATGATTTTGTTTTACTTGCACTTATACCCAACACTTAATAAAGTGCCTGATATTCATAATTTAAATCTCTGATATTAACAATTTAAATACATTTCAATATTGGGGATTTGAAATGACATGTGCAAAACTATTAAATGTTTTAGCTGTGTGCAAGGTAAGAATAAGGATAAAAAGAAAAACAGGTTCTTTTTATTTTAATAACAGAAGACAATGCATTTGAAGATGGGGGAAGGAGGGAACAAGAGACGACAGTTTCTCTGGATGAGTAGGGAGAATTCAAAAGTGAATATTTGGGCCCAGGGTTGTGGTTCAGTGGCACAAGTACCTGCCTGGCAAGCACAAGGTCCTGAGTTTGATTCCTGCTAGTAAAAGTAAATAAATAAATAAATAAATAAATAAATAAATAAATAAATAAATAAATATAAATAAAAGTGAATTACTCCAAGAGTTGCTTCCAATTAGGAAGAATCTAGTGAAAAAATTCTTCATATGATAGTGTGACCACATTGTCAGTATTCTGTTGTGTGAATTTGACTGCTCTAAATTTCTCAGATCAGAGGCATCATATGTTACTACCACATATCATTTTACTTGACCGTGGTCATGCTGCACAGTTCTGAAAGAGATCCTCAAGCCCCTTTAAGGGATGATTTTATATCTTTCAGAACAGTGCTAATACTCACCACTTCTTGGAAAGTTGATTCTTCAAATGCTACAGGGAAAATGGCTTCAGTTCATTGATAAAATTAACTAAACAGATATGGCTCTAAGAGTTCAGGTCACAGATGCTTTTTCTTTATATTATTGTATGATGAGGGATGGAACTCAAGTTACATACATGGAATGTTTCCACGTTCATTCAGTCTAGAGGCTGAAGAGTTCCTTCAAGCTTTTGGTTCAAAGATCAGGATAACTGACAGTACTGTACAGTGGTACCTGGGTTCATGCACTTAATCTCTTCCATGATTCTGGGGAGGATGGCCACACTCATGTTTGTGACCCAATATGCAGACCAACAAAGGAAGCAAAATTTTCCCTGTTTCTGCTTGTGAACAAAATTTTGCTCTATTAAGCATTCCTGAACTGACTCTATAAGCAATGTAGCCCCAGTAGATATGGCTTGTACTACTCTTGAGTAGAATGGACCAGACTTGTGTGATTACTCTGGTCTCTGTGGATGTTCTCCAGTAAATAGGATTCCAGTAGGACTGGTGCTCATGCTGGGTTTGTTCTTGGTTTCTCTAAATGTGTATTGACTCCCCTCAAATGGCTGTGTAATACCTTACTTGAGCAACAGTTACAAATGGAAAATTAATGAGGGTAGAAGGAAAAGGGAGAGAGAGAGAAAGAGAGAGAGGGGGAGAGAAAGAGAATAGTTTCTGTAAAATGTTTAGGATTTTCAAAAAATATATGTAGAAATTTAAATTAAGTTGATTTTAAGGTTCCTTTTGACAGTTGACAAGCTTAGAAATAAATTTTCTAATTTATAAATCTTTACTTTCTTAGCAAAGAGGCATAGAAGTGTTACTGTGACATGAGTTCACTTTGCTTTTATGTAACTTTTCTTAAATACTGAGTGGAATTTCCCAGGCAAAAGCTTTATTTTGATGTCGATAATGGACTCCCAGGCTATCAGACTCTCAGATTCACCCGCATGCCCTATCTCTTTGTGGAAATGCAATATAACAGTTTTAGAAGGAGCGTCTGAGTCAAATGCTTAAGTTCTGTTAAATATGTATATATATATATATATAAAATATATATATATAAATATATATATTATATGTATATATTCACTGTTATGGAGAATTATTGTATTCTTTCTGCCTAGTTATTAATAATATTGGACTTAACTATCATTAAATTATAAAATCATCTAAGAATTATTTGCTTCTTTTAACTTTGTTGGATATTTTCTAATTTATTATATATTTGAAAATTTTATTTTTTAAACATAATCTATGCTGACACACATGTGGTATACAAACAGAATTACTTTTCAGTAGACATTTTTTCATTGTTAAATTTCAAGTTTGGGTGCTGGGGATTTAGTTCAGTGGCACAGTGCCTGCCTGGCAAGCGCAAGGTCATGAGTTTGATTTCCAGTACCGGAAAAAAAACAAAACAAAACAAAACAAAAATCAAGTTTGTGGATGGCATATAAAATGAACAGAAGGATTCAAATATAGTCAATAAATTCAAAATATACTCTTTTCAACCAAATCCTGCATTAGTACCAATTAAAATGTTATAAATGTAATACAGGCAGCATGCACTACATACTGGATTTTCAGCTTTCTACAAGTTATAAATTAGAACGGTTAAGACATAAAGCATAAACCAAATCTCATATTCCTTAAAATTTAACTAAATGAAAGTGAATAAGTAAAATACTCATAAAATCTTTAACTTGGCAAAAAATACTGATTTTAAGATATAATAAATAATAACAATTATACTAATAGAGTTACCTGTTTCTAAATTTATTTTTAGTCTACTAAATTTTAAGGGCTGGGAATTTAGCTCAGCGGCACAGTGCCTGCCTGGCAAGCGTGAGGTCGTGAGTTCGATTCTTGGTGCTGGAAACCACCTCCCTCTCAAAAAATAAATAAATAAATAAATAAATTTAACATGTGAACCAGAATGGAGGAAAAATATAAGGGGTTACAAAATATATGGTTACCTTCTAGTAGAAGGAAAATATGAGTTATCAAATACATGGTGAACTTCTAAATAAAAAATATTACACTATAAAATACACTCCCATTAATCTCCCTTTAAACATGCTGCCTTCTTTTGAACACACATTTATTCCACCATTACTACCTCTTTCTGAAGTAGTTCTGGAAGTCTTCGGTCCTGAGAGTCTCTAAAGGTGTGATTAAAAGCTATGGTGGATGCTGCCAGCCAGTACCATCGAAAAGAAAGGAAGCCTCATGAAAATATTACCTTGTGTCCTGTCCTTATCTATCTTATTCCCCAGATTTGGTACCAAATGACTCCAGGTTTTTCCATAAAGTTAAAATGACCATGGAAGGGAAGTGTTTTGAATCAATTTCTGGCATCAAAATAGTTATGACGGTGCAAGTCCTCATGGAAGAGGACTTCTAGAACTGCTTCACTAATTGGAAGAATGATGGCTTCAAACCATAGAGAATTAAATTTTGTTGTATATTATTTTTATTAGGACATGTATGAAGATGCATTTAAGG
The DNA here is from genome assembly GCF_000276665.1 of Chinchilla lanigera. NCBI lineage: Eukaryota > Metazoa > Chordata > Mammalia > Rodentia > Chinchillidae > Chinchilla > Chinchilla lanigera. The sequence goes on from NW_004955426.1 coordinate 13,036,642, forward strand.
ATAATTAATGGGAGTATGACTTTTATTGTAAAATTTTTAAATGAAAATTCACCGTAAGTTTTAATCACATTGATTGATAAACAGAAATTGCTATGAAAAAGGATAAGTGGATTTTACCTAAAAATAAATGTTTCACAGAAGGGCAGTGAGGTCAGTTGATATTTGATTCTTTAATTATTGCATAAGACAAGCGCAAACAGGTTTCTCATTTCTTTAAGAAAATAAAATTTGTTTAAAAATTCAGGCAAGTTTTTATAGAGCAAAAATAGAAGAAAAAATTGGGATTTCTGATTAGAGACTTATAGTTATTAAAGTTATTTTAGGATACATATTTAAATATTTTTTATTTTAATACATGTAAGGAAACCACATTAAGTATCATTAGAACTAAACAAATAATGAAATATATGACTATATTTTTGTTGTTTTACTTTAAAGAAAAAGATAAGTTTGAAGGGAACAAAATCATCTGGATACAAATGTTGACTCTGAAAGTTTTTCAGATTAAAATTTTTCATAATCAAAAATTTTAATAATTTTAATTAATTTTAAATTAATAATATAATTAATTATATCATTATCAGCTATCATTTATAACATTTATATTATTATTTATATTATTTATATGTTACAAATTATATTATATAATATATAAATATATTATTTATATCATTATTATATCAAAATGATATAATTTATATTTAATGAAATAAACTTTTATTAATGTTTCATAATTAAAAATTAATGACCATAGATTAGATACTCTTTAGAAACAATTCAAAAATAGAAACACAAAGTTATATTCAATATAATCATGCAGGAAAAAAGGAATAACATTTTAATTTTAATTTGTTTCAAGAAGTGATTTCTTCAAATACATATGCAGGTGCCTAGCTTAGGGAAACTTCTACCAGAAACAACAGAAGGATATGGAAACAATAAAAATAAAGAAATGCAGAGATTACTTCATTCAGGAATTTATTTCACAAGCAGTGAAATTCAGAAACAAAGCAGAATGTCTATTAGTCATTAAAGTGTTATTAAAAGTGGCAGACATGCAGTATATGTTTAAATAAACAATTATAGTTGAAAAATCTTACCATGCAAATTTATATTATTTGTACTTTCTCCAATTTGGTACTTGCTGGTTTTATCAGAACACAGTTTAGAAAGGGCATTTCTATAATGTACTGGTTCTTTTTAGGCAAACCAAAATACAAGACAGGATGGATAACTTGACAAGAAAAAATGTAACTTTTCCTAAGTTGACAGGTCCGTGTGGTGTGCTTTCCATTTATACTCCTGAAAACTTTTACCGCTGTGAAGGTAAAGTTACTAAGCTATACTTGATGCTCTTTCATAATCTGCATCTCACTGTTTCTATGTGAGTCACTGGCCTTGGGCCTTAGACTAGAATACATCCCATTGGTTCTCTGGCTCTCAGATATTCATCATTTGTGTATCTATCCTCTATCTATCTATCTTAGATAGATAGATATAAATGTAGATATATTCATTTTCAGACTTACAAAGGAAAGAAATTCTGACAAATGACACAACGTAAACACATTTGAGAAATGAAGTGAAACTATCCAACCATGCCAGGTCCGCTATGGTGTGCATGCACTTATATAATATATCTAGTGAAATCAAATTTCTTTTTTTTTTTTCTTTTTTGGTACGGGAGATCGAACTCAGAACCTTCTGCTTGGCAAGCAGGTGCTTGTGCCGCGGAGGTATTTCCCCAGCTCTGGGAAATCAATTTACAAAGACATTTCCAGAGTTGAGAAGAGAATGAGGAGTCTTTGTTAGTGGATTTATACTTGTATATATCTTGTGTTGTGAGGTGTAGAATTTCTGGACATGGATGGTGTTTTTGGTTGTAGAACAATGAAAATTTGCATTTTTACTTATGAACTCTAAAGTGTTTAAAAAGGTAAATATTATTTATATACATTTTACTATGATAAAAACGTATACACCATTGAGCAAAAACAAATCATGTTAACTTACTGTTGTGATTTGTATCTACATATCCCCCAAATTCTCATGCAGTCATGGGGTGGGCTTTTAGAGTTTGATTGATTGGATGTGAGTGCTACACCTGCCCTGGGGTGGATAGTTTGCATATGTAAGGGAAACAGGCTTGCTATTCCAAGTGGTCCTCCATTTTGCTTTTGTTGTTTTTGCTGTGTTCTGCCATCCTGAATGCTTGCCTTCTGCCATGTGCCATTCTGCCTCAGAACTAGACAAGTATGGCCTGAAACCTCCACAAACTGTGAGCTAAATAAACCTTTCCTTCCTTAATTTTGGGCACCAGGAGTTTTGTCTCAGCAAGAAGAGAAAAGTAATCAAGACACTTACCTCGTACAAATATGAAAGTTTTTATAAGAATGCAGAAGAATTCAAATATTTTCCACAACATAGAAAAAGCTCAGGACAAGCTACTTCTTTAATGGTTAATCATATTAAATATTTGAAGAGTAATAAACATAAATCCTTACCTGTCAAAAGTAGAAGAAAAGGGTAGTTGCCCAGCTCATTTTATGGGAACATAAGTAAGCTGTGGGAAGGGTATAGAGCTCAGTGGCATAGTGCCTACCTGGCAAGCACAAGGTCCTGAGTTTGAGTCCCAGTATCAAAACAACAAAAAAAATGAGATATGTTTCAAAACCACATGGAAACCATATTTGAAAAGAAGAAATTACAAAAATAAATAACTAATGAGCATCTAAGTGAAAATTCCCATTATAATATTTATAAATGATCTAAATTGAGAGAGATAAATATACTATTGTTCTGGACTTGCAACCAGAAACGAACCAAATGATACCGACCGGCAAACACCAAGACGCACGGACCGCCAATTGGAATTTATGGAATTTAGGATGAGCCTTTATTCCTGGCCTGGGACTGACTAAGAGCCTCCACGCAGGGAAAGATCAGACCAGTGCCCATCCAGGGACGAGAGTACCTTTTATACCCTAAAACCGCATCCTGTTTGGCAAACACATGTCACATCTGTAACAATGAGGGGACTCTCTCTTTTTTTTTTTTTTTCTTTTCTTTTTTTTAATGGCAGGAACAGTACATTCTGAGAATCTGGGAGGGGTAGAGCATTTAGGGGAAGAACAGTACATTTTGGGAGTCCAAGAAGGGCAGGGCGTTTACAACCAGTTTACAACCATACATTCCAGAAATGGTAAACATGAAGATCTAACCCCACGGAAGGGGTGGGAACTGGGAATTAAACTAGAACCTTTGATGTCTGTGGTAGTGGGGCTTTTACAACTATTACCAATGAATTTTATTCAAGGAATACAAAGTTCCTTTCCCTTCAAATCAGCAAATGTAATATGCTATGTTAGAAGACCAGAACACAAATTATATGCAGGTTTGAAAATATACACTCAAGGCATTTAAAAAATTCATCATTTTCCTATGATAAAAGCACGAAGGACAAATAAAAGCATAGGACACACACAAAGTCAAAAAGATTATCTGTATGATCCATGTATAAGTTTAAAGATCTTAACTAAAAAATAAGCTGTTATAATACTTAAAAACCCAATACTTTTTGAAAATAGGAGAAATAACACTATGTCCAATTTCACAATTTTGATTGAACGTATATTGAATTTTTCCCCCATAGTTAAGCATTAAGAGGAGATAAAACTCATCCTGATTGAATAGAAGCAAGCAGAACTATGTCTATTAGTAGATAACATGATTCTGTTTATACTAAAACCACAGGAATCCACTAAAAGCAGTTTTAATTAATAAATGAGTCCCATAAGAGCAAAAGATACAAGGTCAATGTACAAAAAATCAATTGTAGTTCAAGGCACCAGCAATGTGCAACCTGAAAATGAAATCGAAATACAATTCCACTTACAAGAGCATCAAAAAGTACTTAGGAATAAATTTCACTAAACTGTAAGATTCATATGTTGATCTACCAAACATTGTTTAAGGAAATCAAAGAAGAGCTGAGTGCAAAGAAAACATCTTGCGTTATGGATCGAAAAAATACTTTTAAAATGGCAATAATCTTTCAACTTTCTACTCGGTCAAACATGATGCCTCTAAAACCCCATGAGGCTGAATTATTTCTTCATACAAATTGGCAAAGTAATTTTAGTATTCATACAAATACAAGGGTATCATAATAGTCAAATTGACTTGAATAATGAAAAATAAAGTAGGCAGACTCACAATTCCCAATTTCTAAATTTATTACAAATCCCAGGTATTAGTAACAGCCCGACTATAGTCAGATACATAAATGAAATAAAATTTCAAGTCCAGTAGTAAAACTTTGGATTTATTGTGAATTGATTTTCAACAAGGTTGCCTTGGCAGATGTGTAGACCAGTACCAGGACAAATGGCATTTGGACAACCATTCAACTATTTGTGAAAGAATGTATTCTGACCCCAAATTCATACCCAAAATTGACAGAAAATAGATCATAAATGTTAATGTATTATCTAATGTTATATATCAGAAAATAACAGAAATGGTCTCAGACTGATTTGCTTTCAGTGGAATAGTTTCTAGATTGTTCATGATGTAAAATGTTGGCCACAACCATGTATTCCATAGACCTTTAACTACAAGGAGTTTGGGTGACCTACGACCTGGATGCTAGATCCTGAAATTCTTTCCTGAATGTATGCTGTCTTTGATTTACAGTGGTCCTACCACTGGTTGAATTCCATAGAGAAACTCATGCATAGCCACTCCTTGGAGGCTTGCCACATTTCTGATTGTCCCTAGCTCACTGACTCATTAATGAATTTGCCAATATTTCCTGTAATGGAAAATATTTTCAATATTTTCTTAGACTTTCTATGTAATGTTTATTTTTCCTTCCCCCCACCTGCTCTCATGAGCAGAGCTCAATTATGTTTCAATGGCTGTCTCAACTTTGTGCAGCTCTTTGATAATTTTTCTTAGATATTTTTGCATATTTGCATTTTCTAGATGGTGGAGTCTTGGATGGTTTAAACCAGCACAGGTATATACTATTATTACTTAATATTCATAGAATAATATAAATTAACACAAAAATGTTTCCAACATTAATTACTTAGGAAGGTACAGATTTGGACCCACATCAAATATTCCCCAATAGAATCGTCTTCAGTCTCATAATTTACTGATTGCAACAGTGACTTCAGGGAAATAGTACTTGGGAACTTGTCCTCAGAATATTCATGTGGATGCATTGTTTTTCCACCCCTTGAATGTTATATGGACTTGTACTCAACACATATGTGTAGGAAAATATATTTGTATGGATGGATCTATGCTTTCATTGTATTTAATATAGTATACATATATTCATATACATTTCTTTTCAGTAGGTATCTTTTGATATTTATATTTAAACATTTCATTTAAAAATATTTTATTTCTACCTCTAGCAATTTAGTTAATATACCTTTCTAACAAATCATAATACTGTTTATATACCATTCATTTTCTAGGCTATAGCTCACTTACATGGTATTTAAAATCTTTACTAGTCATAGACAGATTTCCTTTATAAATTAACTAATAAAACGGTTGCATTTCCATGTATTACCTAATTAGAAGGGATGTGAACTCAATTTTGTTTTTACTTAATATTTCCAAATGATTGTAGTATATAGTATATTATGTTTCATTTATTCGTGATGATTAATGTCAAAAGAAAACTGAAGCATTTGTTGACTTTAACTATTAGAATATATTTAGAGTACCATAAAATATGATAATGTCATTGATTAAAGAAAACTATATATGTGGAATTACATTTTTAGTGACCAGTTTTGCTAATACATCAACGCAGAGCCTTACCAGAATATGGTGGAATATGTTCATTATACAATAGGAATGTATATTATATACTACTTCTGACTAGTATTTTTCTAGAAAACTAGAAAAGTGCTGGTCTATATTACAAAGCAAATTTCAAAAATTGCATGCTCATTGGGAAAAAATATGCAGCTTTTGCTTATCAATACTGTCCATTATTCTGAGTATTAAACTATCTTGTTTATTATTAACATGAATCGTATTTGCTTTGATATAAACAAGATGGTTCTCAGGAAGGGGTTCAGGATCTGAAACCATATTAAATGTCTTAGAGGGAGATATCTGAGAAAGTATTTTAGTCACTGAGTGGTAAGCTCTGTCTAAAGTTTGCAGCATGAATGTAGATGAAAGGCTGATATTTTTTTCTTCCCTTCCACCTCTCCTCCTCCTCCTCCTCTTCCTCCTCCTTTTCCTCTTCTTCCTCCCCCTCTTCCTCAAGCCTCTTCTTATTTTCTTCATCAAGGTGGAATCTTTTAATGTTGTCCAGGCTGCCCTCAAACTCTTAGATTTAAACAATCCTTCTGCACTAGTCTCCCTGGTAGCTGGGACTTCAGTCCTGCACCATGGAGCCCAGCCCTTTGTTTCATGTCTGATTTTTAATCATCTTTGCTAGCTTTGTGACTGTTTTAAGTAGTAGCCTTGGAAAATAAACACAAATACACAGAAAAAAAGTGAATTACTGTGGGATAGTCTGAGAGGTATTCAAACAAAGTTAGGGCCTAATTTAGGTAAAAGAATAACACGAAGAAAAGTTTTATTTTTGTTTTTATTTTACCCAGGAAACTATTATAAAACATACTGTAATTCACTGACATTGAACACAGTTTGCACCAACCACATAGCATTGCTCCTATGAAAAAATTATGATATTTATTTACAAATAATAGCTACTTTACTGCCTTAATGAATTTTTTATCTTCATTCATGGTTGGATGACATGAGTCTCTTGTGAGACACATTTATTTGATTTCTGCTCCTTAGTGTTTAAAAATTATAAATGTGTCTAAATCCATTAGCAAGCTTCGATTTATGTCCTTTAAGATTGCATTATTTTGAACAAATGATGTTGGATAAAAATCTATGAATTTACATAATGAAATCAATAAATGTAATGGATTAACTGCATTAGTGTATTTGTTGCTGTAATTTACTTTTTCTTTTTAGATGAAAAAGAATGTTTTTAATTTTCCATTAACAGACATTATTAATCTTCTTGACTTTGTGGCTAAACATGTTGTCAGATCTATTTACCACTAAAGATAAACATGTCTCACATTTGAGCCTTTAGGAAAAATAGTATCACAAGTAGTTCTAAAACCTGCCTTTGCATATAAAGAGATATATAGAACATATTTTAAATATCTCAGTATTTAAAATAAAATAAAATAAAAATTATTACTACACTATCATTGGTTAGAACTAAAACTAAATATAATCTAGCATAAAGCACAAAAGGAAAAGAATATGTATAGATATAGGCATAAAAAACATTATTATTTCATATTTTTAAATAGAAAGAAAATTTTCAGTGTTACAGGCCAAGTTTTTAACACATGATTTTGAAATATGACCACTATGAACTGTATTATGTCCATTCAGGCCATAATATATTAATACTATAACCACGTTTCATTAGAAACTTTATTAATTTCAATCTCTGAATTGTAGAATATACATCTTATGTACTGGACCAAATATCTGAATAAAATTAGTAGACTGAAGACTTTGAACTTTAAATGCCTCATTAAATACAAATGATTACTTTTTGCTGATCAATACTTCACATTATAGACTGACAGATAAGTAAAATGAAAATGCAGCCATGCAGGAAAGCAGAGGTGAGACATCTGCATAGTCAAATAATGAGGAGACTCGAGAGAGCGAAGGAAAGATGGCGACTTGACAGTAAAATCGAACAGCTAAATGCACACAGCCCCAACCAGGTGAAAATGAGGATCCCCCAAATTTTACCAGAGTGATTCTTTTTTTATAACTTACATTTATTTCTACTTATTTTAATTTTTAAAATTTTTATTAGTATGTATTTTCATTACATAATGATTGCATTCACTGGTGGAATCGGTACACATACATAACACGTTTCAATTCTCTTTACTTCCTAAGAGTACCTCTTCCATGGTTGGCCATACAGCCAATTTGAAGACAGTGGAATTCATCCAGTGAATCAATGCTTTCAAAACAATGGGTTTTTTTTGTTTGTTTGTTTAAGAACATAAACCATTCAGGAAAATTGAGAATTATGAAAAAATGAACTCGAGACGAGAAGTTCAAGCTCAATAAGAAAAACTAGTACTCTTTTTTTCTTTTCAAAAACCAATATTCTGTTTAAAGAAATAGATGAAGACATCAGAAAATAGAAAGACATTCCATGTTCTGAGAAATGTAGAATAAATATTGTCAAATTGGCCATACTATAAAAATGATACATAAATTTAATGCAATCTCAATTGAAATACCAACAGAATTATTCATAGAACTAGCAAAACGAAAGTTACAAATGAAAGCAATCCTGGGGAGCAAGACCAAAGCACAAAGCATTATCGCTCTGGATTTCAATTTACATTATAAAGCAACAGTGATAAAAAGTCATGATACACATACAAAAACAAAAATGTTGAACAGTGGATCAAAATAGAGCATGCAGAAACAACCCCAAAGCACATTCAGCCATCTGATCTCCAAGAAAGGGGAAAGAAACAGACACTGAAGAAAAGATAACCATTTTAACAGTGCTGGAGAGAACTGGTGATACATGTGCAGAGGAACGAAACTAGATCCATCTCTCTCAACCTGCACTAAAATTAAAATAGATCGAGACTTACTCATAAAAATAGAAACACTGAAGATTATGGAAGAAAAAGTTGTTAAAAGTCTTGAAGATATCTGCATAGAACTTTCTGAACAGAATCCTAATTAGACAGGAAATAACATCAAGAAATGGGACCGTAGGGAATTAGAAACTTCAGCACAGTAAATGAACTGATGAACAGAGTGAAGAGACAGTGTCAGAATGAGAAAGTGATTTTCCAGCCAAACTTCAAAGCAGTAGTAACTACTGTAGACTATACAAAGCAATGAGTTATAACCCCTAATGTAAAAAACCTTTTCAAAAGTGAGTAATTGAAATGCCTAGACATTTGTCAAGACAAATTACAAGTGGTTGATAAATACATGAAAAAGTGACAAGCATCTTTAGCCATTAGAAAAGTGCAAATGAAAACAGCACTGAGATTCCATCTCACTCCAGAAAGTATGGTCATCATCACAAATTGAAACAAAACAAAACAAAACAAAATGTTGGAGAGATTGGAGGTTGTCGTGAAAAAGGAACCCTTCTACATTGTTGATGGAAATGTAACCTGGTGTATCCTCTATGGAAATCAGTATGGAGATACGTCAGAAAACTAAAGATTCAGTTTGATCCAGGTATATCTCTTCAAGATATTTTCCCCAGAGTTACATATTATAGCGATACATCCATAGTCATGTTTATAGTAGCACAACTCATAATAGCTAAATATTTGAATCAGCACACATGCCAATCAACAGATGACTGAATAAAAAAAATGCGGTGTATACACCATTGAATACTGCTCAGCTGTAAAAAATGGATGATTTATTCTTTCACTGGAAAATGAATCCACCTTGAGATCATGTTTCTAAGTGAAATAATCCAGATGCAAAGGGTTAAATAGTGTAGTTTCCCTTATGAGAAACCCAATGGATAAACAACTTGAAAGCAAAATAAAATATAGTTGATCAGAAGGAGAGACAGAGACTTCTGGAGCTTGGTTAGGACCCTCAGACATGGGGATGACAGGAGGGAAGAGTGGTACCAGGAGGTAAAAGGAAGAATGTATTTATTATGTATTGCAAACATATACTGATTTTAAAATGCAAAAGAAGAGACTAAAGAATTTTATGTTCATTGTATTAGTCAAGTGTGCTGCTGTTAGGACACAATTCCTGGTTCCTAAAACTGAAGGAGAGGTTTAGTGCTTAATGGAATCAGTCCATGGTTGGCTGGCTCCAAAGATAATAAATCATGGTGGAAGGACATGGACAGTGCAGATATTTAGTTCAGAGTAGTTTGGAAGCAGAGCAGGTGTACAGAGCATCAAAGGTGAAGGGGCGAGTGGTCAGATCTAGACCCCAAGGCAACATCTCTGAGGGACACCCAGAACTGTCTTTCCACAATCCCCTGGGTGGATCCAACCACACTGAAACTGTACTCTGACCTGTATGCGTCCTTGATATCTGAAACCATCCACACGGAAAAGTTTACATTTCTAAACATACATTCACATATATTAAAATAATAATTTTTGAAAAATGAGCATTTGTTTTCTGTCAATGCAAAATAAAAAACTTTAAAATGTAGCTGTGAATAATATACATTGAGACCCATTCTGAGATGCTGGCAGCTGGCCCACACTGTTGGTTATGTGGTTCTGTCATAAATTTTCTCTCTGTTTTCCTCCTCTGCCTTATCTTTGTTGCTTTTCATGGGCTCCACTTTTTAATTTTTTGTAATTTTCTCAGTGTAAGGATTAAATCTAGGACCTGTGTGCCTGAAATTTCCAGGCGTGGATTTAACTCATGATCTTCCTGCCTCAGCTTCCCAAGTTGCTGGGATTACAGGTATGCACCAACTCACTCAGCCTCTGCCTCCCATATTAAATACTCATTATACTTAATTATAACAGGTCAACCAGAAAATCTCATGCCTTTAAACTCACTGATCTGGAAACTCCATTATATCAGCAAAGCATTTCTGGCTTTGTAAGCACAATTACTCAAGGTTCCAGAGATTAAAATGTGAGCTGTATTCGGGGACAGTAATTCTGCCTATAATGGTATAATGATCCAATCACCTCCTCTCTCCCTAGTCAGCATTATTATTCCTATAATTAGCTGCATCTATTTTCAGGTAAGCAGAGCTTTTCATGGTTTAGATGAACTGTATTTGAACTACTAATACTATTGATGTTTAAAAGTATAAATGTGAGTGAATTTTCAGGTATTTTAAAAGAAATTTGAAGAGTAATGTTATGCATATATTTTAATGACCAATAAACAAGATTCATAGAGTAGAAAAACCAAAAAGAAAAAGGATTTTAAACAGAGGATCAAAGACTATATAAAGACAAAACTTTTAAAATAATTTAAACTTACAAAAATAAATTGATTTTGTCATATGTACAGATGGGTACACACACACACACACACACACACACACACACACAAAGATCCATATGTGTAGCTACCTCGTCAGTATATGCAAGTAGCAAAAAAGGTTGATTTACACTAAAAAAATCATAATAGAAAAATTAAATACCTGATATGTAAGAATAATTTTTAAGCTTTATGAAATGTTCACACCACTGAAAAGATTTTTCTACCATTGTGAAAATTAAAGTATATTTTAATCTTAAAAATTTAGAATATTTAGGGCCCAATATATTTTTGAGAAAAAATTTATAACTTCTTCCAACAGAAGAATTCAAATGAACTATATGAGAATGATGTTTGATATAGGAAATATTTTTATAACATGAAATTATGTAAAATATTAAGACCAGCCTGAACTGTATAGCGAGACTCTGTCTCAAAAAGACAGAAAATTACTGCTTATTAATAAGCTATCTTTTTTTTAGTTGGTGATTCAGAAAAGCTATTTTAAAGTGTGATGACATAAATTAATGATATAATGATGTTCAAGTATTTTTGAAACTGCGGCTATGTTTATAAAAAATGGAAAGAAGTTTTTAAAAGTTCAAGAAATTATTCATAATCCTGATTGTTTTCAGGAATATATGTTTTATGGCTGAACTACTGATACTAATAGCTAAAAAATTGCATGTATAAAGTTATGTAATTACCTGTTAGTGAAGTATTTAAGGGAATGAATTAAGACGAACTAGGCAGTAATGTATCAGCCAGGCTATGCAGACAATCTCATAGATTTGAAGATACAATGCTGGCCTTCATCTTCAGCATACCTTATCAGGATCTTTGGAAAGAAATTGTCGAAAACCCCCGTGTATGGCATAGTAGAAAGAAAATACATGTATTTATCATGCAGAGCCTGGAAAGGTAAACCCAAAAGTCACTGGACATTTTTGGCATTCTGTCAATGGAAGAAGGCAAGCATCATTTCACACAGAAAGAAAAGAGCTTGAATAGTGACAGCCCTGGGCCAGAACCTCAGGTTTTTTATCTCTCAACCATAGGCTGAGAAGGGTAAAAACACAACTATGAAGTGATGGCCCTTAACCAGTATTTTATTTCTTTATTTTTACTACCTTATGTTTAAATTTTATTAGTACATGTTTACAGTACATGACAGTGTTCTTTGTGGGGGTTGGTACATATACATAATAAATCTTAATTCTTCCTTTATTTCTTGTGCCTCCTCTTCTCCCCTCCCATCATTTCTTCTTTCCTTTCCCTTTTGTAAAAGATCTATCTCCCTGTTTCCCATTCTCCTTATTTTACTTTTAAATTTATTATACTTTGGGTTTCTCATATTATTTTAAAATGAGACAACAAAGAATGAAGTTATTCAGGAATCATTTTAAGCTAACCATACACAGTATGCTTTTTCTTTGCATGAACCATGCAACATAGAAGCTATAACTTCTGTTTTTTAAATAGAAGTAAGAATCCACATTTTGGGACACCTAGCTTCACTTTACGCTTTAAAACCTTGAAACATTTCAGTGTTTTAAGTAAATTGAATAGAAATTTATACAGTTAATGACAAAACAACTTCTTAGGTTGGGCAGAGAGTCAACTATGTGCGGAGACGACGCCCAAACTTTGGTGGAATAACAGAGATAGTCCTGCACTGCTGCAGGGTTACTCTTCACCATCATCTCAACTGTGAAGAAGGCATAACATCCAGAAAGTTCTCCTGCGGGTTATAGAAAATATCAGCTCTCTGCTTTCTCCAACATAAGTTTGAGCTATGGGGATTACAATGTCAGTGCTTTCCAACTTACGTTGGTTTGACTTATGATTTTTCAACGTTCAGATGGTACAGATTTGAGATACACTTAGTTCAAACTTCACACTGCATTTTGAATGTTGTATTTTTCCCAGGCTAATCATATTAGACTATATTCTTTCATAGTTCTGGGCAGCGGTGTGTCAGTCTCAGTGCCCAATCAGACACAAGCGATACTCAGTAACCATAGCATCCATAAAATTACTGTCAGAATTTACAAGCAGTTAGTACTGCTTATTTGAACCACAGAGTTACCTAAACCCAGAGAACATTATAGGAATATTTTATGCATATTAAACTTTTGTCTTATTTATAGTTAGCACAAATTATAAACCACATAAAGTTGTGTTTGTAGCCACCAAATATGAAGCAATGTTGCAGGTTAAAAATAATAACTACATTAATTAAATAATCATTGAAATAACACACTATGAAGCAAAAGTAAGCACTGGATTTTAGTTTTTAACATATATAAGTTATATAAAAAATGTCTACCTGTAGCTTTGGAATGCCCATTTAATACTTGTTTACGGGGCTGGGGGTTTAGCTCAGCGGCAAAAGCGCCTGCCTAGCAAGCGCAAGGTCGTGAGTTTGGTTCCCGGTACCGGAGAAAAACCAAAAAACCAAAAAACCAAAAAAAAAAAAAAAAAAAAAAAAAAAAAAAAAAAAAAAAAAAAAAAAAAAAAAAAACTTGTTTACATGTATGAAGAGTTTGAAATTAGGTATAGCTCTTAATCGTTGTCCCAGTAAACTAATCTTACTTTTCATAATAAAAAGTGTGACACATATGTTAAATATTGTGTTTCAGCACTGCTCTGTGAAGAAAATAATAGTTGATATGATGTATGATTAGGAAACTTTTTGATGAATTATCTAAAATTAAAAATATATTTCATAGTGTAAATATTATTCTATCAGCATAGAAAATAGAAAATAACTAGAAAAAAGTACATGCAATTAAATAACCTAAATTTTATTAGCAAATACATCTGTCTTAATTTTCTAATTATTCTCTTTTCTGTTTCGCCTACATAGATACAAACACACAGATGTACATACAAAAATATAACTTACTAAAAGTAAGTACACTAAAAATTATTAGCACTGAGATTTCATCTCACTCTGCAAAGAATTGCCTTCCTTAAGAAGTCAACCAATAATAAATGCCAGAGGAGCTGTGTGGAAAATGAAACACTTTCCACTGTTGGTGGGAGTGTACACTGGTACAGTCACTATGGAAATCAGCAGGTAGATTCCTCAGAAAACTAGGATTAGAGGTGCCATTCAATCCAGCTATTCCCCTTCTGCATATTTTTCCAGCAGAACTGAAAACATCATACCACAGCAATACATGTGCATTCATGCTTTTAACAGCACAATTTGTCATAGATAAATCCTGGAAACAACCCAAATGCCCATCACCTGAGGAATGTATAAAAGTGACGTGGTATTTTTATATAATGGGATAGTAGCAGTAAAAAAGATAAACTCAAGATTTTTACAGGTAAGTGGATGAAACTAGAGACCATACTTAGAAATGAAATAAATCAGAGCTGCATGTATAAACATCATATTGTCTCCTTAGTATAAGAACCTGAAAGAGTAAATAAAATCTGACGGGTAAAATAGATATTGTGAAAGGGAAAGGAACTGCTCAAAGGGGAGGAACAACTGATATGAGGGAAAGAAGGAAAGAAAAATAAAAGGAAGGGAAAAAGTACATATGTATGTACAAGGATAGTTGGAATAATTGAACTGCTGAAGTCTACTAGTTTATTGAAAGGAACAGTTAATACTTAAATCTTTTTTGACCAATTTTGCATGCTTATATCTGGTAACCTGAGCACATAATTTGAAGACAACAATATGCAACATAAAAGCCATTGTTGAGTTCCTGGAATCTTGATTAGCAAAACTCTGTATTGTTTCTAATATTTTTATTATATTTTATTCTCTTTAATTGTTTAATCAATTTTGCATTCTTACATCTGGTAACCTGAGCAATTTCGTTGAAGGTAACAACATGTAATATTTTCCACCATCTTATTTTGAAGTTTTGTATCATTTTTATTTTTCTGTTGTTTTGTTTTTATCTATATTGCAGTTATTTTGTTTTCTATTCTCTTTAAAATAAAAATAAATTATTAGGATTTGTATCTGAATTTTCTTCTTTTCTTTCTTCTGACTTTTAAAATATATTATTTTCATGTCCATACAAATAAAAATATAGAATATTATTTTAGCATAATATAAAACTTGTAAATTTCAAGGAACTGGCAGGCTCAAAATAGGCTATGTATCTAAAATAATCACATGAAGACACACAAACCCATACACACAAGCACAAACATGCGAGCAGGCTCACAGCTATCAAACCGTAAATTTCCATGCTGACCTGAAACAAAGCTCAAGTGGTTTACTTTATGGAAAAGTGCAAAGCTACAGCAATAGAAGTGAAGGAAAAAGGGAAAAGTCAGGATTTGATTGGGAGCAAAGGCAATCAATGTATTTCAGTCGACAGCAAAGGAAATAACAAGTCTCCTCAGCCAATCAGGATGAGTTCGGTCAAGAACCGTAAAACGAGCTGTGTACTCTTTGTGTTTGTTTTTATTTTATTTTATTTTAAAGAGAAATGAGAATAAGGTATTTGTTGAAATTTTCTTTACTCTGGCCCCACTGGTCAACGTTTGCTCATTGGGAATTTGAAGTTCTTACAATTTTGTGACATAGTTTGCCCTTTAGAATCACCAGGACGCTAAATTCCTTGTGTTCCAGCATTTGATCAGAACCTACAAAGAACAGCTCTCAGACTTGGAGGGATGGCTCTAGGTAGAGAAAGCTTGTGGGCTTTCAATGAAGCATTCCTCAGAGCAAACAACGTCAGGATGTGTGAAATCAAGAAAACATAAATCAGCTGGGCGTGGTAGCACACGCCTGCAATCCCAGTACTCCGGAGGCTCAGGTGGAAAGATCATTGCGGGTTCCAGACCAGCTTGGGCTACAAAGTGAGCCCAAGGCCAGCCTGAGCTGCATAGAGAGACCCTGTCTCAAAAAAGAAACAAAAAAAAAAAAAAAAAAAAAAAAAAAAAAAAAAAAAAAGGAAGAGAAAGGGAAAGGTAAATCAGTCCACAATGTGAAGCTATTAAGCAATAATCAAATAATCTTGTTAAAATTTGATGTCAAAAAAAGAAATGAAGGGGCTGGGGATTTAGCTCAGTGGCAAAAGCGCCTGCCTGGCAAGCGCAAGGTCATGAGTTTGGTTCCCGGTACCAGAGAAAAAAACAAAAAAAAAAAAAAAAAAAAAAAAAAAAAAAAAAAAAAAAAAAGAAATGATAAAGCTTTCTAATAATACCATGATTCCCTACTTGCCATCTCATCAAAGCATAATTAGTACGGAAACATAAATATTATGAATAAGAGTGTTTGATCAATGAGACTTAACAGGGTTTTTTAATAAAAATTGTACATAAAATCGTCTAAAGGTTTTGTTAGATTCGGACATATACATTTATCAGGTCATTAGAAGGTACACCCACACCCGTTATTCATTGATTCTCTTTTCATTATTTCCCATTGTTATTTCTGAGATGAACTTTGAACTAGTTTCTCTTGCTACATTTTTATGATAACTCATCTTTTTCTTTTTTACGTGTAGTTTTATTTCTAGCAATTTCAATTGTTTTATATTTTACATATTTTTTGGGCACATGATCACTTTCATCTACTTTTCAAAATTTTTTAGATAAGATTTTTAAATTTTTTAATTTCTCAATTTAAGTCTGTCATACATTATTTCCCTTATTCCTCATAAAACTATATTTTCCTTCAGTCTTCCCCTGCCTGGCAAATTTTCTTTTTTTGTTTTTGTTTTTGTTTTTTTCCAGTACCGGGACTTGAACTTACAACCTTGTGCTTGCCAGGGAGGCTCTGTGCCACTGAGCTAAATCCCCAGCCCCATAGTAAATTTCCATTACATGTCATACATTGTAAAATTTAACTTGTTACCTGCAGGATTTTTTTTTTTTATTCCTATAAGTACTATTAAACTTTGTTCTGTAACCTAATTAAGTCATTTGAAAACTAATTCCTTTGACGCTTGCTTTAATGTTTGTTAGGTGGCAACACAGTAGACATTACTACTGTCTTGTGGTAATTATTCGCCTCTACTAATTCATTTTGTCCTTAAAATCTCAGTTCCCTGTAGAATCTTACTCATGGAATCTGACTGACGCTATGTCTACTACTTCATCTCCTACTAGCCCTGTGGTATGCAAGGATGCCATGGACAGTTTGCCAGGTTAAATGTAAGGCTTCCCTTGTTTAGCTTACAATCTCTCAGAAATCACTCAGCTATATTGCCAGATAGCCAATACTCCACCACAAGGGAGACGTACACTGCCACGCACGCTGCAACTCACACACACACACACACACACACACTCACGTGCTCACACATGGAAGTCTAATAAAGTAATGTGGTTTGTGTGTTTTAAATCCCAATGGCTGTATTTTTAATGAAATGTATCTATTACATATTTTGTTACACTGTATTTATAGCAAATATCTGAAAGGTGAATTGTTTTTATGAGAAAAAAATTTCAACAGTTAATGTTAATAGTGTAGGCTTTACCATTCTCTTAATGTGGATTTATGAAAGAATTCAGACACTAAGAATATCTCAGTGCACTGAATAATGAATAGTCACATAATCTTTATTAACTGGACATACTGTGTTATAGATAGTAATTTATGTGATTTTTTTCTAATAAACATACATGTTTAAATGCATGATTTAACAGAGCTAAATTTGTAATCTGGCTGAAAAATCTCTTGAAATTACCTTACTTTTTATGATTAATTTTCCCTTGGCCAAATATTCTCAGTGAATTTTGATCAGAATAAAAATATGCAAGCTAAAACAGAGATATAGATAGTGGCATTGCTATTTCTTCACCTTTTCCTTGACTTAGATGAATTTCTCGCTTGTCTGGGTCAAAATTTGCCACTTGATACTTTTAGACATATTTAGTTCCTTGTAATTAATTCCTTACATGTTCACCCCTGGAATCTGCCAAATTTCTCTTATCCTAACAGATTTTTGGATTTGGCTTCTTTCCCCCAGCCATGTCTTGCTGTTCCTCATCCCTGTGTATGTTCATAGAAGTACCCTGAAGGGTTTTGCCAAATGATGAGCTGACGAAAAAATAATTAGTCATTAAATTATCAGGTGGTTACAGAGAATCAATTCCAAGCAAGGAACTGTGCAGCATTATGGAAATATGACATTGAGATTATCATATCGCAAATCTACTTCCAGATTATCAACTGTATTGCTTTCAATTTCCCCCTAATACTTTGGTCATAGTAAACACAATGCATTTTTGACATAGGAGAAAGTAGTATATATGGAATATTTTAAAAAATACTCTTAAGCTTATTTAAAAAATATGATAACAAGCTAATCACTGTTGATGCCCCTCACAGTACCCCCCTTGCTTGAAAGACACCTATCATTCTTGCCATTTTCTGAAGCAATCCTGAAGATCTCTTTTGGGAATGTCTTTAGCTGTGTTTTTCTGGCTGCCTTGATGCCCTATGTCAACTCAAAATATTTATTGTTCATGGTCATTTTAGCTTTAGGGAAAAGCCAAAGAAAGATGCTGCCAGATCTGGTGAATAAAGAAGATGAGGACATACCTTAATGTTTTCAGGGGTCTGCTCTGATGTTTGCAGGCATTCAGCAGCAACATTTATTGCATTTGATATCATGTCATAAAGATGCCCATGAAAGACGTTTTACAACTGCTTCAGAAAGGGATGAGAAGGAAAGAAAAAGTGTGTTCAAAGAGGGGAGACTATTTTGAAGGGGATCACTGCCAATCTGCATTTTAATGTAATAAAATGTTTAACACTTAAACATTCAGTGTGTATTTTGATCACATATCACATATTTTAACTGATAATTTTGTGCTTTTCCAAGTACTTTAAAACTATGCAATCAAAATATTTGCTTGTAAGAAAGTATATTGATCTCACATATATTTTCAAAATATTATTTGTTCAGTGAAAATTTTAGCAAGAAAATTTGTATGCAAAGATAAAATTTATTGGACGTAAAACATGAATTATTATGAGAAAAAACCACTTGAGATAATTTAAGTTTAAACTAGATATTAATTTCACAATAAGTTGCCTAATTGTCATCTTAGAATATATCATCTGCATTGTAGACTAAGTAGAAATTGTAACACATAGGTTTCAAAGCAGAGGAAAAAATAAAGACACAGAAGCCAAAAATGCTATTATAAAGTTGTGCATTGACTAAGAGATTTCTCATCAGGGAATAAATTTAAAACATTTCAAGACGTTTGTAAAGTTTTAATGGTCTTTGATTAGGGTGAGGTCTTAAAACAAATGAAACAAAAATGAGACACAGTTAAAACTTTCTTATTTTGTACAAATAGCAATACTTTGGGGTCTGAGTTTACGGTGAAATATTTCAAACAAAATCCACTTACAGAACGAATCATGAACAGATCATTATCTCGACAATCATAGGCAAGAATATTCATTTCTGAGAAAAGATTCTTACAGTAAATTTTTTAAAAAGTCTCTTATGCTAGGGAAATTAAGTTTGTTACATATATCATTACAATATATCTTATGTATATATTATATATTTATACAGTATGTATGTATATATCACTACATAGTTTAGGTTATCCAAAAATTAACAGTATCTCTTTCCTCTATTTCTTAAGTCATATATGCCTGGTTCTCAGTACTTCTTTTTTTGTAAACTCAGACTCTGTTGAATGACATTTTGTGATATTCCTTTTGCTTTATATGCTTGGGAGAAAATATGTGAATAAAAATAAATTGTCTCTTACCTCATGGATCATATATTATACTAGTAAAGGCTCCCTGTCTCTGTCTGTCTCTATCTCTGTCTCTGTCTCTGTCTCTCTCTGTCTACCTGCCTCTCTCTCTCTTTCTCTCCCTCTCTCTCTCTCTCTGTCTCTGTCTCTGTCTCTGTCTCTCTCTCTCTCACACACACACCAAATATATAACTATGTTTTTCAAAATGAGAATGGGCAAAAATATTTTTAATTTTTGTTTTTTTATTTTAAAAATAAAAGGAGGAAAACATTAACAGACAGACAACCTTTTACAAAATATCAAAAGAACAGTACAAAAATTATAGTCACAAACAAAGGGGTAGGAAATTAACAATTCTTGTTGCATTACATGTTGATATCTTAAAGTGGTTTCTCATGAAAATAGATAAAGACATGCCATACTGATCAATCAAGCACTCAATGACAGTTTCTTTCAGCAAAGAAATAGAAGACAGTAGAACAACTACGTTAACTATCCTGTATATACATACATACAACATTTCTCCTTCTTTCCCTTCTCCTTTCCCACATCCCAATTGCCCTTTACCCTTGAATGTTTTCCTATCTTTTCACAATGTTTATCATATATACCTTTACCAATATTTTAAGGACTAGAAAAAAGATAATTAGAGATATTCCCCATTTAATGACTGAGTTCCATTCCTTTACCTGTTTCGTTAAATGAATTTGTCACTAAATGAGGAATTGTATGTGTATGAGTATTATAATATTCAAAACAAAGAGGTTGTCAAAGGAAACTCCATCTCCACTACTTTGCTTTTCTATGCAGAACTCTTAATTCAGTACTATAATGCACAACAGAAAATAATACTATACTGCACAGTAAAATAGTCAAATTTTCAGTAGTATACTGTACTATACAAGAAGCCATTCACATTCTTGCCTCATATGTCCAGATGTGGGCTGTAAGTCTAAAGCAGGTGTAGTCTGAATAGCATGCCTCAATTGTAAGTCCAAATAGTCATTGCACAGGTAAATCATGAAATGAGGACTACATGCATTAGGAAGAATGACTGTGGGTCTTTATATTGTTGACACTGTATTCGTGATCAACAATCAATAGTTTACCTTTGAAATAAAGAAACTATATACATGAAAAAAACCTACCTTTTCATACATTAATATATACCATTGATTTGCACCAGGTTGATTTGTGATTCTTCAAGTTTATGTTTTTTTTTTATACATTTACCAAAATTTTTTAAATACATCCCCCCTCAGTCTGCCTCTGTCTCAGTCTCTGTCTCTGTCTCTCTCTCTGTCTCTCTTCCTGCCATGATAATTTGGTTCAGTATCACTGTTCCATTAAGTTTCATCTCAGTGAGACAGTATTTAACCAATACTGAGCAGTAGAAAATTGAAAGCTGATTATTTCTCAGATACAACAAAGCAGATTGATTTTAATGAGATGACTCTCTTCAATGGTATTTTATTATCTTTATTTTTAAAGAAAATGTATACTTTAAAAACATATATTTAATGAAATTGCTTCAAATTAAGCATATTATGAATCACTAAAACGGTTACAAAAAAAGTCATTGAACTATTCCTTTCATATAATTAAGCAATTACAACTCATACTTAAACAATTATATTGTATACCTTATAGGATTCAAAATACATTTCAGAAGTTTGAATTCTTGAGGAAGTTCACTTTTATATATAAGGCTGACAAGAGGTAAATACTTTACTACTTGCCAAGTCTAAATGGCTAGAAGAGATAAGTGGAGATGTCTTCAGTGTCAGAATTTGGGACCTAATTGAAATAGAAAGAGAAAAACAGTGGTATAAAACCTTCTTCACAAATTGTGTTACAGCAAGAATAAGTTTAAATGGTTTGACTTTTGTTTTGTTTGGTTTGAACTTTCTATTATTTTAGAAAGTAATAGATATATAAAAAGAAATAAAATTTATACTAAAGTCCATAACTTCAAATCCAACATTTTCCTAATTATCTTTTATCTATTTGTTTAACACCTTCAAGGAATGTAGTAGCACATTATAGAAATTGTAATATTTGATATAGACTCACATATTCAAATACTAAAAAAAGTAAATTAATGTGATGTGTCCTGCTTTCATTCACTTAGTGTACAGTCTAATGTTGTGATCATCGACATTATACCTTTTCAAAATTAAATAATTTTTCAAAATTAATACCATGAGCTATATATTACTCGTATCTTGAATCCCTGTATAGGATATTAAAAGCTGAGAACATTTAATAAAGTACTGTATACTCAGAAAAATACAAGACCATCAGCAAAGCCTGTTTGCCATGTGGTTTAAATGTTATAAAAAGACTAATTCTCTTTTTTCTTACCTGATGAACTATTCCACGGTATGGGTTTCTGGTTAAATATCATTTTGCCTTTTTCAAAAAATATTAGGACTATTCCCTCAACTAAATTGTTATTTTCTGTTCATTAAATATCCCTCCAGGCCACAAATTTTTAACAAGAATAACATAAGAAAAGAATTGAATCAATAATGAGATAAAGCGTAAGCCAGCTTTTACACTTAAGAATGTGTCTGCCTCATAGTGAAATCAGCAGTTCCAGCCAGCACTGGCAGTGTGTAGTTTCTCTTCACTCAGATGGCTGAACCAACTCTGATGTCCTGGGATTTCTGAAAATGTAAGGATGGCCCTTTCACTCAACAAGTTAGAAGTATAAGTGATTACTTGGCCTTATATTTAGCAAAGAATTTACAGAGAGACCATACTTTATGTGAGCCTTGACAGGTTTCTGGTCCATAGAGTCTTGCAGACCCTAAACTTTCTTCTTTTTCTTATGAAACATACATATAACAATTTATTTTGAGAACAAATTCAAATCAATACACTTCTAAGACAGAATTAAAGTCAGTGTCTGTGCTTGAGTGACAAAAAAAAATAATGTCATCTAATCTGGTATTAATTAGATAGTAAATATCAGATAACATGTCATAGGAAAGAGACAATTTTATTTCATCAATTTTATTTAAAACTGTAATAGTCTATGTAATGATTTTGTAAATCACTGCTTATATAATAAATGGTAGCGTTCTTATGACACATTTTAAAAACAAACATTTCCAGAATTTGATATATGATATTATTGTGGTTTCTTGAATATTTTCATCAGGAGAAAAACTTGATATGACCAGTACAATTCATGAGAAGATATGAGAAGGCAATCACTACTCTTGCAGCAGTGATTGAAATGACAAAACCAATCTCCAGACAGGTAATAGCATTAACCCAACTCTGGAAGAATTTCTTGCTTCATTTTACTTTCTCTGAGCATCAGCATGTTGCAATTCTGGCTTGAGAGGAGGAAAATACTAAAGATGTCCTTGAAAGAAGAAAAACTGACAATAAAGCTCTTCAGAATGATTTTTAATCTTCTGTAAGCCATGCATTGAAAAATGGGCAGAGAAAGAAACAGATGCTTATTTGGAGATTTGGTGGGAGACTTCTTAGGAACACAAATGTAGCAGAAAATGTCCCGTGAAGCAGTGTTCTTCAGTTGTCCAGTTTATAGTTCCTGTTGTAGTCCTGGTTGCTTCTGTCTGAGAAATGACTGGCCATTGGGATGCATAGCTGGTCACTATGATGCATATTATAAGAACCAATCAAAGACAGACAAGTACTCTACCTCACTACACTCCCTCCCTTTGCAACTCCATGAAAACCTCCTTCTCTGGGCTTTTCAGGTCTGACATTTTGGAGAAAAACTGATTCTTAGTCAGTGCCCATCTGACCTTAAATAAATCTGCCTCCAAATCCTGGTTGTTTTTTTGGTGTCTCTATTTACCATAGCATCTGGTATATCAGCCAGAAAGACAAACCTTGTTAACCTCTTTGTTCACCACTCGTGGCCTGCATGGATGGAGCAAGGACCTCTCCAAGTCCCAATGGGAAGGCTCACCCTTGAGATTTCTTGAGTCCCCATGGAGGTCTGAAAGAGGATTCCTGGCTTTCTCCTCCAGCAGCTCCCATCAAACTCCAAAAGGAGGAAGACACAATCTGTCTGTCTATCTTCCTGCTTGCCTGATTCTGGTAAGACCCTTGGAGGCACCCCAGTTAGTCAGTCTGTCAGTCCTGCTCAGTTCAAGTAGAACAGCTTGATCAACTCTTGTTAGTTAAAGCTACCTTCAAGGAAGCGGGTGGTTGAAATGTTTAACCAAGCTCTGAGTGCCTGTGTGAGTGAATGAATGTGTGAGTGACTGGAATAGACAACATAAGCAATAGGCTGCTTCATCTGTGCACCAAGACTGGGAAGCACTGGTCACAGTGGCTGACTGGGCCCTCACCTGAAGTTCCATGTCTATCAACATATGATATAATGGACACCTCACACCCTCAATAGCTAGTCATGTCTAAGTCCCTGAAAGAAGCATGGCATATGAATGTTCTCTCTCAGTGGGCACCCACCCTTTGTCTGTTGTGCCATCATTTAAGGATACACAATACACATTTACAAAGTCAGAGATGGGAATTAATTAGTCAAAACACACAGTCTCTGACTGCAGGAAAACGGGTTTCCCTGAGCTAAAAATGAAACCAAACTGCTCCCTGTGTGTCAAACAAAAAATAATAAACAAAAAGAGACACATTCCTCCTGAGAATTCTGCCTTGGCACACTCGTGGGCTTCTGGAGGTTCTGCCAACAGTTTCATTCCCCGCTCCCAACTTGTCCACTTCCAGCCAATTGAATTAGTCCCAGTTTGATCAGTCAATGCCTGCATTCATCTGCAGAAGCCCTTTCTGTAGAACCTTTTCTCAGATGGCATCACCTAATGCCAACCCAAGATAATTATCAGCAATTCCTTCTGAGTTCTACATTTTGACTGAGAAAAAATTGGACTGTCAGCCCTGTGAATGAGTTGCCATGGCCTTTCCAAAAGTCGCCTTGCCTAGAAAAAACCCAGTCAAGTTCTTTTCAAAGATATCAAAATGGGGAGAGAAAGCCCAGAAACCTGATAAAGGAAACACACCTGATGTCCATAAGCAAATCCAGTCTGACAGATTATCATACCCTCTGGCTATGAGTCACAAGGGCTATGGACACAAAAAAATAAATGCCCCCACCATCTTTAAGACACAAAGAAACCTGACTATCCAGGCTTATCCCAAACTAAACCTCTCCTCACCCTGTCAGACCTGGATGAACAGGATAGACTGAGCTCTATCAAACTAGGCCCTGAAGGCCCATAATCATTGCCAAAATCAGAGGCAAACATGTAACTTTCCTGGTAAATAATGGAGCAGAACTCTCTGCCTTCAAATTTCCCTCTATCAAAAACTTACCATCACCTGGGCACCTAAGACTCTTGCCTCTCACTCCCTCTTCCAGTCTCCCAGCATGGGAGGACATCTCACCAAACATGAATTCCTGTACAAGGCAGTCCCCATTCTGCTTTGGGAAGAGACCTCTTCTTCAAGTTAGAAGTGAATGTCTTCTTTGTGCCAAGCTGGTCAACTTCCCTCTTATTTAACTCTGTACTTTTAAATATGACAGTGCCTGAGAGGAAGATGATCCTTGCATCAGCTTGAGATGGATAACCACAATCCTGAAGTTCTGAAAGCTCTCCTTCCAGAGGTACAGTCTAAACACTCCCTTTTGGGCGTAGCCATCAGTAGTGCCACCTCACAGTAACCCCTGGTGCTGTCAGAAGTCATAGGAAGCACAAAAGGACATCCAGCCATACATCAGCCTGGTAGACTAATAATCATCTTAGGTAAGACTTACTTACCCTCAACAATGCAGCCATCACCTTGCATTCTGCAGCTCTCAAAACATGCACCCTTTTTCAACTGTTAATTGCCACAAAGGGTTAAGGGTTAAGAATTCTCCCACTATTTGGGGGTAGATCCTAGCAACAGATTTAGCTAGAGGACAACTTGTTTCTCTGCCCCTTCCAGCTTCTTCTTGATCCCCTGAAAAAGAAAAACTGAGGTATCAAAACTGTAAAATGTCTGTAGACACTCAAACTGTTAAAATATACCTCTCCTGCGTATAAATCCAGTTCCAGATCTCTGAGCTGTCAATGCCATAGCGACTGCCCTCCATATATGTTGCCTCAGTCTTCTGCTACCCACAACCTGCTGTTACACCAGCCCTGGACCTGAAGAAGGCCTTCTTCTGCCTTTGAGTGCCCCTTTCAGACAGCCCTTCTTTGCAATTGACCTGGTCTCAACCTCTGAAAGGTTCAAAAATTTCTTTCCTCTTTGAAAAAGCACTTTTGATTAATGACACCTGAGCTGCCTGCTGGTAAGATATAAAAGCTCTGCTGCAATATTACGCAGAAACTGAATATAAGAAAAAAATGCAAATTTCTAGGAGCTGCCTGTTTCTGAAGAATTTGAATCTTTGAGTTTACAAAAACAATAATACTTATTCAGACTGTCAGCCCCTGGGAGCGCCCAGTGGCCTACCTGTGTAACTACTTGGATCTGACTGCTAAGGGCTGCCTCCCCCATTGACTCTGCACTCTAACAGCCTGCTGTCCTTCTGATAAAGAATGCTCACAAGCTCACCTTGGGCAGAGACCTAATTTTCCAGGTTCCACATGTTATATTAGATTCTACCATCTTAAAGATATATAGATTACATGAAACTAAAGCCTTACAGGGGTTACAAATATTTGTTAGTGCACATCTTCACCTACTCAGGATGGCTTGAGACATTCGCTACATATTTTGAGAGGGCTACAAAAGTTGTGGAGTCCTGCCATAAAAATGGGTCTACCTTTACACATTGCCAGCAACAGCAGCCTTGCATTTGTAGCAGAGATAACTAAACATGTAGCAGAGATAGCTAATAGTATAGAAATAGCTTATAACAAGCTCCACAAAAGTTTAGCTAAACGATCAGCTATACCTGTGAGCATTTCTGTACACACACAGAACGCAGGTACATATTAATTTTCTCTACAAGTTTCAGAAATTCAGCCTTAAATCCACTGGAAAATTTACCTGGACCAGACAGCTCAATATAAAGACATAATGCACTCAAACCCCTGGTGTAGTCACTCTAGATACTGACCAGTCCATGCACGGTGAAACCCTGAGGATGCTGTTCAAAGGATTGCTCCATATCTACTTCCCTTGATCTTTATGTCTTTTCAGGTGGCTTACCTGAGTCCTTGCTTTCCCCCACCCTGCTCACTGTGGTTTCTACCTTAAACTCTATGAATGGTTGGCCAAAGAAAATAAAACAGTCCTTCGCACACTTGACCAGGATTTGATGAGTGTCCAAGGCACACTGGACACTCTTAGATAAGATTAACTTCCTCACTACATTGCCACAGTAATGTTACAAAACAGACAGGCCTAAGTGATGTCTCTTTCTAAAAGCAATTTAGGAAAAACAAAACTCTATAAGAAGACAATCTTGAGGATATTAGCTAAGGATAATGCTAGGACCATTGACAGCCCCAGTGTTATTGCTTCTAGTTGGGTCTTGTCTGAAAAGAGCACATGTGAGGTGCAAAGCAAAGTTTTACTGGGAAAATTAATAGATGCAGGATATGTAACAGAAAATGCCCCCAGCCAGTATCCTTCAGTTTGTTAGTTGCCCAGGGAATAGTTCCTATTACAGTTTTTGTTTCTTTTTTTTTTATTTTAAAGAGAATAAAAAGGTAACAAAATAACAACAGCATATAGAATACAATACAAAGCAAAAATAATGAAAATTGTAAGGGAACAGTTAATACTTTTTTTTTGACAAACTGCATGCTTATATCTGGTAATTTGAACACCTAATTTGAAGACAACAGTATGTAATATAGCAACCATTGGTGAATTCCTACCATCATGTCTAGTGAAATTCTGCATCTGTTTTTTATTATTATCCTTAATTTTCTTTAATGGCTTGATCAATCTTGCATTCCTACCTCTGGTAATCTGAGCAAATTCGTTAAAGTTCAAGTTTCTTCTCTCTCCTAGAAGTGGCTGGTCATTGTGATGCATGGTTGGTCACTATGCTGCATATTGTAAGAACCAATCAAATACAGCTAAGTACTCTACCTCTGTACCTCTACTATAAACTCCATGCAAATCTCCCTCCTTAAGCCTTTAAAACCTGATATTTTGGGTATAATCCTAATTGGTGCCACAGATGTAGCTAGATCTGCCTCCAAATCCTGGCTGTTGTTTCGGTGTTTGTTTGCTATAGCACAAAAATAAGGAAGGAAGAGCTGACAAAAGATTTTGCAATACACTAGATGAAACTTCAAAATATTTTCGTTCAAAATGAAATTTCTTATGTCACAAAATAAGTCACTGCCTTATCAGTTTGTTCCTTAAGCCACGATGTCCTAAAATTTAATTTAATAATAACCTGGAGTAGGTAATACACTATTAATTTTTATACTAAGAACATTAACCAGGACCATCAATATGGATACAGCATAAATTTTGTGAAATAGAGATGAAGGAGATTAAACAACATTCGGAGAAACACTGGACTGATTACTGCTGGCATGAAAACTGCATGTTGCATGGTGGTGAAGTGGGAATGGATGAAGAAGGTCAGGAAACACACTCTCCTCCAGTTTCCAGCAAGAAACAAAGCACTGCTGAACTTTTACCAATCACAGTGAGAACCACAGAATTCTAACATCCAGAGATACTTGCATAATAATGAATTGGTGTTGTTTTACGGTGGTATGATATCATAGTCTATTGCACAAGTAAAGTAATGCAACAGACTATATATTAATACCAAGGTACTAATTAATACCAACATATCATAACTCCTTATTCTATAGAACTATATATCCAATCATTAAATAATCCTGATCAGTGCCATTGGCACTAAAATTTCAAAAAAACTCATGTGAAAAACAAGGCATTTCCTCTAGAACTGGTGTTATAAATTCATATAGCACATTTCAAACCTGAGAAATTTCCAATTTACCAGTAAATGGCAAAAAGTAGAAGTCTTTATTTTGACATATTCTACCAATTTTCATTCATTTTGGTTTTTTCTTGTTTTTTTTTTTTTATTTTTATTTGTTTCCTCTTAATGTCCAAGAAATAACTGTCCATGAAAATCTGGAACCAGAGCTATTTTTCTATGACCCAAAATATATATTTCAAATTTCATTTAAAAATCTGCTTAAGGTACGTATATTTCTAAGTATGCTACTTAAAAGAACTTTAGAATTCATAGTAGGACTTTCTAAAAGTCAAGTAATGTCATTATTCTAGGAAATATATGGTAATGTTAGAAATATTATTTTTTGTTTTTGGTACTGGGACTAACCTCAGGACCTTGTATTTGCCAGGGGGATGCTTATGCCACTGAGCTATACCCTCAGTCCTAGAATTATTCTTTCACAATGTTTAAGCTATATTTTAAGGTACTAATTCCTTTAGATCATTTCATGAGAAACTGTTATACATATAAATGTCAACGTGAATGTGTGAAAGTGACCTTTTATATATTAAAAATGTGAATTGATACTTTAATGAAATTGCCCTTTTTCTGTTGAAAGTTCTTGATTGTACTTCCATGTTAGTCTGGGAAACACTAAATTGGAGTTCTCTGTCCTATTAACCTAGAAATTTCAACCAATATCTAGAATCAATAAGTGATACAAAAATATATTTTTCTTGGAAACAAGAAAGAGAATTAAAGAGAAATTCATAAATATCTATTACCTATTGGTTAAAGTTATGTCTATCCATTCTTTGTTCACTAAATTCACACAATACCTATCAGATATCTATGACACACTTACACATTCAGTCACTGCTCTATAAGATTGAGATGATGCTACATAAATTACATAGTTTCTACACTTAGTTATTTTATATTTAATGAGAGAGATAGACATTAAAATAGAGATTAAAATGCAGAGTATACAAATAGTGATTAATGCAGGGAAAACCAGTGAAGAAATCATACAAATAGGAAGGTTTCATATTTAAATAATATTTTCAAGAGAACCCCCTCGAAGAGACATAATTTTTAAATATATGTACATAACTGAGAAAATACTTTGTAGAGAAGCTTAGGGAAATAAATTTTAACTCTAAAGATGACTGCAAGTACTAACACTTTGAGTTGGATTAATTCTTGTAGTTTTCTGTGGAAAACAGAAAAATAATAAAAGAAAACTGGTGCAAAAGAAAAAGATTTAAGAACGTTATCTGAAATATAATCAAATTCAATCCATGTATGGCTTTGTTACTCATTACAGAATTTAGTGTTACCCAGAGTAACATGGAAATACAGTCAAGAACTTTCAACAAAAAAAGCGGTTTCATTAAAGTATAAATTATTATGTTTTGTATTTTAAAAAGGGTAGCATCCAGGTCATGGATGAAGAGAGTTCTACTTTTTATTCCAAAGGTATTTATTCATAATCTTGTCAGGTGCATGAGAGGGAGTTTAGGAGTCAAATATTTTTAAATTTTAAAGTTTTGATTAAATTTGTTGGTACATTTTAGATATACATAATGATTACCATCATCCTAGAGAATTTATATCTGTATATGACATATCTCCATTCTTCTTTTTTCCTATTCCCCTACTCTCCTTTCAACCCATCTTCCCCTCACTGAAAGTTTAAATAAGGACAAAAATGTATAATATATACTGTGAAATAGAAAGAGTAACTAGGAAGGGGTAAAGGGTAAAGTTAGGGAGGGAAAAGAAAAAATGAGAGAAGGATAAAATAGAAACAAAGCTTTTGTAGCATCAAATATTTTATTTAAACACACATAACACCTTACTCTTTTTTTATACACCTTACTCTTGTACATGTGGGTTGCAGAACCAACTGCCATTGACCAGATTACTCTCTCCTAACATATCTCTACTTAGTGATTATCCAACATAATGGGATAGTTTAAGTAGAAATCTACTACACTTGCCAGAAAATAGATTTAAAATGAGGAAGATATCCTCATTTATAAGTGATATTTTCATATTATTTAACATTAGTTCATTTTGAAATCACTTAGAAAATTTTGAACTGTATTTTTAACATGTAAATTGAAGACAAATATATTCAAATATATTCATTTCATATGACTTTTTGAAGATTGAAAGTTTCAGGAAAAATATACTAAACTTGGAAATTGGCAGGAGAGATTACTGAGTGTTTTCCTTTTTTTCAGTGCAGTATAAAGGCTTACATCTTTAATTGGCTTCCTATAGACTGAAAAAATTTTGCCTGTCTTGAGGAAAGCATGACTCTGAAAGGTACATTTATTGTTCCATAAGATATGACCTCCTTTTATATGTAATCCCCAATACCAGCTTAACATTTATTACATTTTCCATAAATACATTGTTGCTCATATACTTTCTAAATTGGCTTGAACTTATTTTAATTTCCTTCATTAATCAAGTAAGTTAGTAAATTTTTAAAATTTATTAATTTTGCATTTACGGGGCATTTTGATTTTCAAAATATACCTGCTAATACATGATATATTTTCTAGCAGAGTGTCTGACATTTTAACAACCTCTCTAAGGCTCTGCCACATCTATCCCAATTATACTTGTTGCTTCTTTTATTAGAGAGAAAGAAAAAGTAAAGTCAAGCTTGTCTTTCTAATATTCTACCTTATTTTTCTTTTTGTATTTTTAAAGAGAATAAAAAGCAATAGAAATACTAGAAATGATACAAAGCTTCACTATACAAGATGATAGGAATATAATAATGGTTGTTATACTGTATAATGCTGTCTTCAAGTTAGTTGTACTGATAATCAGATATAAGTATGAAAAATTGGTCAAAAAATTTAAAAGGAAGAATTGAGCATTAACAGTTCCTTTCAATTAACCAACAGATATCAGCAGTACAATTATCCCAGGTATCCATATATATATATATATATGTATATGTATATATGTGTATATATATATTTTTCCCTTTCTTCTTTTTTTTTCTTTTCTCCTTTCCCTCATTCCAGTGGTTCATTCTCCTTGAGCAATTTCTTTTCTGTTCACAGTATCTATTGCAACTTTCAGGTTCTATTTACTCTTTCCATTTCTTACACAAGGGAGACAATATGATGTTTACACATCTGAGTCTGATTTATTTCACTTAGGAGTATGGTCTCTTATTGGATCCATTTACCTTAAAAGCCATGAGTTTATCAATCTGCTTTACTTTTCTACTAATATAAA
This sequence comes from Chinchilla lanigera, assembly GCF_000276665.1. Lineage (NCBI taxonomy): Eukaryota > Metazoa > Chordata > Mammalia > Rodentia > Chinchillidae > Chinchilla > Chinchilla lanigera. The sequence continues at coordinate 13,068,588 of NW_004955426.1, forward strand.
CATTTATGTTTAATTCACTATTGTTTATTTTTCTTGACTAAATTTTATAGATAAAGTGCACCTTCAGTGGGAGCTGTGGTTTTGTGGAAAAGTCTGGATTTAATAAAAAGATATAATTTTTTCAGAATATTGCCTTTTTATCTATATGAAAATGCAAATAAAATAACTTTTTTTCAGTTGCTTGTGTGAAAATTGAAGTACACAGCACAGGTTCTACTTCTTAATAGGGACAAAAACATTATTTTTATAATATTCATAATGCTCTAGAATATGCATATAATCAGGCTTATTTGTAAGGTTATCATTTACTTCTACTAAAATCAAAATTTATTTTTAAATAGCTGTGTGTAAGTCTTCTAAACATTTACTGTAAGTCTGGACAAAAGTAAAAGTCTCTAACTGAATGATACCAGCAATTCCATCAACAACCAACTTACTTTTCTGTTTCACCTCCCTCCTCTATTTAGCCACTCCAGTTGGGTGTCTTGCCATCTTCCATTTCAGGAACCTAAGTTAGTCTTCACTCTTTTTGCATACTACATCCATCAAAATTTTGAAGGACTTAAATGTCTGCAAATTCTCCTCTTCTCTGTTCCTGAGAATAAGGCCCCTTACATAAGAATTGTCCATCACAGGGATTGGCATACCCATTGCTTATTCCTTCCTAGTGGACTTCAGTTTCCTGTCAGCCCTGGAATTTGTATCTTTCCTCTTGTTATGCAGGGCCTGATTCCCGCAATCTTCCCATTCACTGTTCTCTACAGAAAAGCCTTCCAATTGGTCCTGGGTGATGCAGTGTCCACCTCCCTTTGGCTGTGAGTACATGTGATTAATAACCAGCTGTCAGTCTCCACTGACCAGTGGTGCACACCACACTTAAAGCCATCCATGTAACCCAAGGCAAGCAATTGTCCACCAGCAATTCGGTAAAAAGGAGAAAAATAAAAATATCCTTCAAACATAAATTTTGTCTTCATTTTCTTCCTAGATTCACTCATACCTTTATCTCATCTATCATCCATCTCATTAAATAAACACTGCATACTCATGGACCATATTTTATGCATGACTGTATGCATCTGAAATATTTATTAACTGATTTATGCTGAAGATTACAAAGTTTCAAATGTTTTCTCTTCTTTTTATAGTTTTATAATTATTCCATGATATTAATTGCACAAGTTAAGGGGTTTCATTGTGACATTTCCCTATATGCATCCACTGTGCCTCGATTACATCCAGGTTCCCTTCCACCTTCTCATTCCCTCCTCTCTTCCTAGGTTCTTCTAATCTCTTTCCCTTCCCTTCCCTTCCCTTCCCTTCCCTTCCCTTCC
>NW_004955426.1:13070021-13084585 GCF_000276665.1 Chinchilla lanigera
CTTCCCTTCCCTTCCCTTCCCTTCCCTTCCCTTCCCTTCCCTTCCCTTTCTTTCCCTTCCCTTCTTACCTTCCATTTTTTAATAGTTCCTCTTCTACTTACAAATTACATTTTTTTCCTTAGTTTTCTACATATGAGAAAATACATGTGGAACTTGTCATTCTATATCTGGCTCATTTTGGTTAAAATGATGTCTACTATTTCCGTCCATTTTCCTATAAATTTCATTCTTTGTTATTGTTGATCATGCATGTATTCCATATTTTCTTTAGATACTCATGTATGTTGAAGTATTCCCATTTTGAGCTAATTTTCACCTAGGGTGATTTCACACTGTGATTATTAATCCTATTATAGCAACTTTGGATAAAGGAACACCTAACATATTGGAGAAACATGTTATTGGGTGAGTGTGAGTGTATTATGGTCCCAGGACTTTTGATACTACATATGGTCTTTTGCCCATTCTTCTCTGGCACTGTTCCCTACTCTGCTTCCCAGCTGGCATAACTGAAGGGGTTTTACTCTATAATGCCTTCTTATTATGACATTTCTACTTTGGAGACATCTGACCATGAACTGAATCTCCTTTAAAACATGAACCAAATTAAATCTCTTTTCTTTAAGTAGTGAGTGTTAAGTGTTCTGTTCAACAACAGGAAAGTGGACAAATTTCTTAGATGTTATGAGTAGTGTTGCGGTATATATGAGTTCCAGATATCTCTATGAGACACTAAATTTATTTTTTTCAAATATAAAATGGTAGCTAGGTTCACAAATGCTTTTGTTCATGAATAATTTGGTTCACCAACAGAAGCGCTCTGCACAATTTTGCTGCCATTCACTAACTCTTCATCATGTAATGAAAATGACCATGGCTATCTTCTCCAGATTGGCAGAACAAATTAAATTTGTGCACCAAGGTAGCACTTTAATCAAAAGCAATATATGAATGGAATATACTTCAGTTTTTAGTATTCTAAGAATTTGAACAGTCTTGTTCATAATGGCTGCAAAAATTTATTTTGCCATCAATAGTTATGAGTTTAAATATTTTCCACATTCTCCCCAGTATTTTCTTCTCTTTCTTTTATTTTTTTCTGTTTTCTTTCATTCTTGGTTTTGTTTTCTTTTTCTTTTTGATAGTAGGCATTCTGAAGGTGTTAAAGTAGGCTCTCAGTGTGCTTTTGATATTTTCCTATTGGATAAAGATACTGATAATACTGATGAGAACTGTTAAGATATTTTTTGAGTATTTAGATATAGGTGCCTGCTTTTCTTGTTATCATTCTTAACTGTATTCTCTTTTACTTTGGATATGACTCCTCTGTCTGAAGAATAGCTCACAAAGATTTGCATCATTTGTTGGTTATTGCTTTACTCTTTGGTTTCCTTGAGGTGCAGAAACTTTTTAATTTAGTGCAAATCTCATTTACCAGCTGTTGTTTTTATTTCCTGAGCTTACTGTAATAGTTTTCAGGGAATTTCTCCCTTTGCCAATATCTTAGAGTATTCGTATTTTGAACTAATTTTCATGTAAGATGGGAGATGTTTCTATCTTTACATGTGAATATCCTGAAATTTTGCACACCATTTGTTCAGAGAGGTTATCTTTTCTCTAATGCACATTATTACTACCTTTGTCAAGAGTCAATTGGCTGCACTTAAATTGATTTATACATGGGTTTTCCTCTTTCTTCCATTATTTTACATTTGTCATTTTATGCCTCTATCATGTTATTTTTGCTACTGTGGCACTGTATTATAGTTTGAAATCAATTACCCTGGCATTTCTAGTATTACTAATTTTGTTAAGGGTTGCTTTGGAATTTGAATGTTTTGTGCTTAAATATGAAGTTTAGGAATTTCTGGATTACTTTTTGTCTGTATGGGAAGAATGTCATTAATGTCTTGATGAAGATTGCAATAAGTCTGTAGATCACTTTGTTAGTATGACCATATTAACAGTATTAATTTCTCCAAATCTTGACAATGGGAGGATTTTTTTTTCCCCTCTTCTACTGACTTCCTCAAATTTTTGCAAGTGTTATGTCACTGTAGAAGTATTTCATCACCTTGGCTGAGTTTAATTCTTTTCCTTTTTCTTTGATTTTATCGAGGATATTTTGAATACATTTGTGTTTCTGAATTCTTTCTTAAGCATGTTCACTACTGGTATGTAGAAAGCTACCTATTTTTGTACAATGATTTTGTATCCTGTTATTTTCCTTAATTTATTTTTATACCTTGCTATGACTTTCCAAAATTTACTAATCTAGGCACTCTCTGGTGGAGTCTTTAGGGTTTTCAACAAACAGAATCATAACACTTGTACACAAAGGCATTTGAATCATTTTAAAATTTTATCTCCTTTTTTCTTTTTCTTGCCAAATTTTCTGTCTATAATTTAAAGTACTATAATGAATAACAACACTGAAAGAGTACATTGATACCTTTTTCCTGATGTTAGAGGAAAATATTTCAGTTTTTGCGCATTCAGTATGATGTCGGCTGTGTTTTGTCTTATGTTGCCTTTATTAATTTTAGGCAGGATCCATCGATATGTAGCTTCTTTGGGCTTTTTTTCTATGATGGGATTTTGAATTTTTCAAAGGTTTTGCCTATTGAGATCCAAAGTGTTGTTTATGATTGATGGTATTTATGTGTTTTATTATGGTTATTTATTAACATAAATTGAATAATCCTTGCATTCCAGGAGTAAAACCTGATCACAGTATATGTTCTTTTCAATATGTTTTTCAATTTTATTTGCAATAGCTGAAATTACCTTTAAAGGTCTGTCCACTTAGAGGGAACAGTTACATGTGCCTATCAAAACCCCAGTTTTGGCTATCAGCTGTGACTTCCAAACTACTGTGACTATCAAAATGGATAAAAGGAGAAGATTGTTTAACTGGCTATTCCAAAAGAGAAATCAGCGCTGCAGATCCCTTTTTCAAAGAAATGTCTGCTTTAACAGGTGTAAAATGTTTATTGCTGTCTGATTCTTATTATAAGAGATCTTTGCTAATTGATGACCTATGAGTAAGAGATGACTAATCTATTTATAGATAAAAACATAAAATCTGCAAAAGGGTTATATCAGCAAGAGTGTTACTACAACTTGGCCAATGCACCCGAAAGTGCACATTTATTTAATGTCTGTTCGATTGTTGTTAATATGCACTTAAAATACCTGCAGGTTCTTTGAAAAGCTTTCTATGTATTTACTTGTTTTGGGGCTCTGTCTGTTCAAGGAAAAGTATGCATATAAGTTTTCTGGATGGCTTATGTATGAATGAACTCAAAATACCTCGAATGCATATGGTTTACATAATTTAATGTTAGGCTAATTTAATCAGCTGGAAAGAGTAAAGATGTCTTTAAACTTATTAACATATTTCCATCCAGGGTGTTTGGTAACCAATATAATATTTTAAAAAGCAATATCTATCATTGTCTTCTAAAGAAATTGTTCCTGGACAACACATTTGGAACCCCTCCTCTCTCCCTCAGTAGCTATTCTTATTACCTATTCCTTTTCTCCAATGAATTTTCCTAAGAAATAAATTGATTTGACCATAATTAAATAGTTAACTTTTCTAAGTCAGAAAGAGTATGGTTTTCTAAAAAATAGTGAGATGCTCTTGACTAAACTTCCAAAACTAGATATAAAAACAAAAGTTCTATATTTTATTTAGATAAGTTTCTTGTGTCCTTATCATTAAGCTTTTGATTACTAAAAAGTGAGATTTAAGAGTTAAAGAGTATTTGAATGTTAACCCTTAAATATTTGCAATAATCAGTTCATGATTGTTTAAATAAATACCACCTTATGACATAATATATATTTGGGAATATATGTATGTATATATCTAAAAATCAATCTGTACTGTGAGCCAGTATATTAAAGTTAAGTTTAGAACAAAGACTACATAATTTTAACACATAAAAAGTAAATAATAAGTGATCTCCTCTATATGATATTTGTTTCAGCCTTAAACATTTAAAATAATCAACATTTGACATCTTTTCAAATTTAATACTGAAACAATTTTGATCTATAGCAATTGAGTTTGATATAACAAGCGTTTATGTATTGTACAAATGATATACACTTGTATATTGAGTAATATGTCTATTTATGCTCATTAACATTATTTGCTAAATTTATCAGAGCTGTAAGGATGTCCTCAACTCTTGTCAATATAATCATACCTTATAAATTGGTTAAAGGTTCTAAATTTTGTCTTATGTAAAACCTACAGATATTTAAAGATTTTTGCATAGTTGTGATGCCTATCACTTATAAACTCATAGTATATTAAATGATATATTTGTGTTTCCAAATTGCAAAGCCATTCAAAGATACAAGACAGTTCTCAATGTTCCTGGGGAAAAATAATGAGGGGATGAAGGAATACAGACAAGAAACAAACCTGGTCTGGTGGAGCTCTCTTTCTCTTCATAGGAGGAAAGAAACTGAACAATCACTGTAGGAGTGTTTATGATTCTGAAGAAGTTAGTTATTACCTGACATAGGGTTGTATGGTACTAATATGAATCGTCTCTGGAAAGCAGTTGATTGCTTTAGGCACTCTGGCCTTGCCTTGCCCCCACATAGGTGACAAATTTCCAGCTTCAGCCATTCCCTACAAACAATGACAACTGTGCCAGATTCATTTTTCTGGAATCCACTAGATCAACTTCATAAAGCAATTTCATAACTGCTAAACTGTAACATGACTAGTATCCAAGACCCCTGAGATTAGCTCTCTGCAGAAGGCCTCTGACTGCAATCTCCCCTACACTAACATTTATCTGCTCAAAGCAGCTGGTTTGAAACTATACTTATTCTCCCCTAACCACAGTTAGGGATAGCTCTTCAGAGAGCGGATAATACTGGCAACGAAGTTAGAAATTAATACAGAGTCAGAGAAGGACCAACACTCCAGGAAGTCACATAAGATAAAGACGTCAGAATTGTGACTGACTTGAGGCACATCTGAAAAAGGCCAGGCCTCAACATAAAGATGCAATGGCCAGGCATACATGTCTCCCTAGAGGATAAATAAAAATTTGAGGTTATATTATAATTAGCACCACATAGTCCTTGAAATCCAGATAGACATCAATCACTCAGGTGTGTGACCAGAGCATCTGGAGCCATCTCTTCCCAGAAATGTGTTTGCTATTTTCACGTACCCTTGCTACGGACTGCTGCCCATTGGATCAATAGTAGCTAAATGGTTATACTTGTAATCCTATGGGTTAATTGTAGTTTTATTCATGTTTTATTCACATTGTGATTTTGCTGTATAAATTACCCTTACAAAAGCGGCCAGCAGCCACCTCGTTAGGGACCTGTCCTGGAAATCTAAGAACTACTATTCTTCTCTCCTTATTTCCAACAAAACTTTTTTAATGTCAAAAAATACTGAAGAGTTTTGTAGCTAATTTTATCAAAGATATTGGTCTATAGATTTATTTTTTTCTTACATTCTTATTCTTTCATAGCAGGATAATTTTGGATGTGAAGGGGAAGGATTCCTTCCTTTTCTAATTTAGGAAGCAGTTTGAGGAACACTGCTATTAAATCTTTTTTAAAACCCTGGTAAAATTTAGCAGCCAATTTGCCCAGTCCTTTGATTTTTTTCTTTTGGGAGGAATTTTTATTACTGCTTCAGTGTTATTGATTGTTGTCAATTGATGTGTGTTTTAAATTCTATCTGTTCATTCTTATTAGGTCATATGTGTCCAGAACTGTGTATTACTACTCAATTTCTGAATTTATTGCCATATGATTTTTCAGTGGTACTAAGGTAATACCCCTCTGTTCATTTCAAATTTGATATATTTGGATTCTCTATTTCTCTCTTTCTCTCCCTCTTCGATGAGCTAAGCATTTGACAATGTGATACATTCTTAAATTATTTTTGAAAAATTTCCTCATAATATTTCTCTACCCTCTTAGAACTCTTTAAATTACTATTACAAATAAATTATTTAAAAATTAAAATAGAAGATTAGGGGAAAATCCAAGCTAATTATGAATGGCTTATTTGCATTAGTCATATTAATATGCATAAGTTCATTCATTTTGTTTTTATTTAATCCTTATACATTTTGGAAATAAATGTTATAGGTTTTAGGGATAGTCCAGTTAAATAAAGGCAAAACATTGCATAATCTCACAAAAAGAGAATAAACAACAAAAATCACAGCTGTCATGACAGTTACACTCTATGAGACTGAAAATCAACAAACAAAAAAATATGTAATGCCCTAATAGGAGAATTTTTCTGAAGATAAAGTAAGTAGTGCTAGAAATAGTGACTTGGTAATGCAATTTGATTTTAAGGTGGCCAATAAATCTTTTGATGAAATTATATCTGGGCTAAATTTTCTAAAGTTGTGAGAATATGATTGTACTAACTATGTAGAAAGAATTGAGCTAGTGTTTTTTGTTTTTCTTTTTTTTTTTTTTTTTTTTTTTTCTTTTTTAAATATATGTCCTCTTGGCAAATCCAGGATAAAAGTAGAGGGCAATATGTCCGAAACATAATGAGCAAAGTATGAAGATTTGGTAGATAATGAATTGGAGTCGGTGATGATATAATGTTGAGTATACAGATCTGGGTAAGGTCTTTGGTCGAGACAATCGATCGTAATGGCTGAAGACGTGACGGGCATGAAAGTGCTTACATTGAAATAGAAGCCCTGGATAGGTTTGAATTGCCCTGCTGTCTCAGTTTACCAGAGTGCTAGTATTACAAGAATATACCAACATGCCCATCCAGATGAAAAGATTAAATAGGAACTCTACTTGCTATAAGAAAGTGTAATAGGAATAACGATTCAAGCAAAAACACAAATTAGAAGGCTACTATAACGATCCAGTGCAACGGGATGGCAGCTTGAAATCTGGAAATGATTGTTGAATTATTTAACCCAGAACAGATATTACACTTACAAAAATGATTCAATTTCAAGAATTTATTTAAAATTAATTTTTTACTGTAAGCATTGTGAAAGTTGTCATATTATTTTACCTTTCCCCATGTATATAAAATATTACCATTCAAAAATAGTCATGGAAAATATAGTTAAATAATTAATAGAATTATTCATAGAGTATACGATTTCCTATTGAATATAAAAAAACATACAGTGACAATTTTTATATTTGCTTCCTAGACTTTGAAATTTTAACTGGCTCATTAGCATAATTACAATTTATGATCCCTGAAGTCTTTTGGTTTTAGATATTATTAAAAAATACTTTGTATTCATTTTAAAATTTACAGGACAAACTACTCTTGTGAAATCTTTGTTGATCTCTACTAAATAGTAATATAAACAATTAATAACCATGAGATGAGTTTAGCAACCAGAAAATTGTTTAGATCATCTCTCTGTTGGGCTTTAATAGGATTCAGTGAAATCTTTGACCAATCTCCCTTGACCAATATGTATGAAGAAGAAATGCATGCTATCCCATGACTTGAATTTCAAATAACCTCCAATTTATTTCCTCAACAAACACATTTTAACCTTTTGTTTTTGTTTGTGACTGTATATGTAAAATTTCTTAAGAAATAGTAAGTATCTTTAATATGTTTGTCTTAAATAATAAAATATAATGTTTTACACTACTCATAATTTTAACATTCTGACAAAAAGTTATTTCCTCCTAACTTCCTGAGACCATTCTACAAATACACAGACTCTGGTGTATAGAGATTAACCTACATGAGATAGCAAGGTGTCTTAAAAATGTATATTTACTATCACGATGTGATTCAGTATTTTGCAAACTTTGTGTGAGTAATTTGACATTGTGTGAAAACAAATCCATAGGGTTTATTTCAGACACTTTAAAATGGTACCTAGTGTAAGAAATGTAAAGCTTTTAGGTTTGATAGTAGTATACGAACCAAGGGCCTTCAGACTGAGCTATATATACGGTCTTTTTCTTTATCGTTATTTTGAGGCAGTGTCTTGCTAAGTCTCTAAACTTCCCAGGGAGGCCTTGAACTTGTGAGCATCCTGGCTTACCCTCCAAGAGTATTGCCATTACAGGTGAATACCACCACACCCAGCTTTTTTTTCCCTTTATGTAAAATATAAGTACTGTTAAATTGCTATGATAAACAGAAATGGACAATGAATAATGACATATGTGAGCATAGAAAGAACTATGGTGAAGGATGATCCATATTTAGCTCTTTCTTTTTGTTTGTGTAATATACTGTTCAATTCTAGAAAGATCTTACCTCTAGAATTGAAGTATTTAGAAAAATTTTGTAAAGAACGTGTTTGAATTAAGAAAGTATTTTCTGCCTTTTGTTTATTTGCTACTGTAACTTATTAATTCACAACTTGCCACTTAATAATTTAAGTCTACTATTTTTTCATCTACTTTTAACCCTTGTCTCATTAGTATACTAACCTTTAGTTGTACTCAAATTGCAATTTGGTGGGCTCTGAACCATGAGTACTTGTGCTGCTGATTTCATATAGTGACATTATTACTACTGAAAATGTAATACATGTCAATATCTCTGAACTTACACATATAGGAAAACATTTTTAACATTAGCTTGGGCTAAATATGTATATTGAAAAGTTCTTCATATATGATAAAATATGATGTATCTTTTCCAACTACTGTAATTCATTGCATACATAAAAATTATGATTCATTCTGTTCTCTCATATAGTAGTATACTATACAATGTGCAAGCACTGAATTGCTAATCCATACTGACATTTATGTATCTTGAAATTCTTTACATAAATTCAATTCAGCTCTGCTGCAGGCACAGGTAATAAAAGTGAAAGACATTTTTTGTTTTTCCTTTTTAGGAGTTTATGCACAAATGATAAAGCACCAAAAACAACATAATATTGAAAAATAGTCATAAAAATAGAATAAGCCAATGAGGAAACTCTTTGTAGTACAAAAGTCTTTGGAAATATTTGAATTTTCTAAACTTAGCTACTTCAAAATATTTTACTGCATGAAATAAATAAAAATGTCTATTCACCTTTATTTTCATTTTAGTGATTTAATTCATGAAATTTGTAAGATTGTATATCTGTTGTGCACTTTCTCTTTAGGGAAACTTGTATGTGAGGCCCCTGTCAGTCAATACTGCTTGATTAACTACTATGTACCACACCTGGAGGGTGTCTTTCATCTTGTGATAACCTTTGGTAGCCATAGTTAGGCAAAATTCCTGGAGATCTATTTCTTTCATTGGTTTTGCGTGAAAATGAAACTGGATTTGCCAATTATCTCCTGCTTCTCCAGCTTTTCACATACTTTGCTACACTGTGATGATATTCTGTGAAATACAATGTGTACAAACATTTTTATTAGAGAGGCATGGAATAATAATTTATATAACTTAATATCACATATCATGTAAGGGAAAGAAGGTTAATATGTTGTCTTTGAAAAAAATATATGTCAAGTCAATCCTATGTTTTGTATACCTGTCTTGCTCTCCTACACCTTTTCTCTCATGAAACACAGAATCACAGAAATTATTCTGGAAGAAGAGCGTAAAAATTTTGAATTGTTTAAGCAAAAGCATGTCATCTGTCTATTCTGAATGTCTCTGTTCTGACTTCTTTCTCTATGGGTGTCAAGTATTTTCTCTTCCTTCCTTCCTTCCTTCCTTCCTTCCTTCCTTTCTTCCTTTCTTTCTTTCCTTCTTTCTTTCTTTTCTTTTCTTTTCTTTCCTTTCCTTTTCTTTCTTTCTTTCTTTCTTTCTTTCTTTCTTTCTTTCTTTCTTTCTTTCTTTCTTTCTTTTCTTTTTCTTTCTCTTTTTTCTTGCACTTTAGTGTTTACATTCACTGTGAAACCTAAAAGTAATCAGCATCTCTCTTCTTTTTATGTAACATTCAACCACAATATTTTTGTTTTGTTTTGGTTTGGTTTTGCTTTTTTCCCGTACCAGGAATCAAACTCACGACCTTGTGCTTGCCAGGCAGGTGTTGTGTCACTGAGCTAAATCCCCATCACCCAACCACAATATTATGAAGTCAAAATTTCATATTACTCTCACTTAAGATTTAAGATAATTAATTTGTTCCTTAACACCCCCCTTGGGATTCAGAGACAAGGGCCAGGTGAGTCACCATGGGCCTCTTTGGGGCTGACTGACCATGTTGGTAATGTGGAAAGAATACATAACCCTTCCAATTTTATTCACCTTACAGTTTATTTTCCTCACCTTCAAGATTATAATTCTTCTGGTGCTCCAACTGACTTTCTCTGAGTATTTCAGTTTACTCTGAATCTTTCGATTCCTACATTTTCCCCCTGCCACAATGTAGCCCATAATCTCTTTCATGCCATGAAATGGGTTTTTTTTTTAAACTTATTTACAATCCTGATCCTAGTTATGCAGTCAAAACCCAGAATTTTATTGCTCTTTTTCTCTGATTCCCTTGTGATAACTCATCTTTACAGCATTTTATCCTAGTCTTAACACATGCATAAACTAATACTTCACATATTTATAATGCATAATACCAAAATTATTAACTAATTGTTTTAAACTTCCTTCTGTCCTTTATTTCATCATCTTCTAAAGTATGATCTCTGTCATTCTTCATAAATAAGAGAAATTAACTCTGTCCTCTCCCTTTGCAGAAGACAGGCATAGTGCTTAGATAATTATACATTTACATTAGTGGACACTGGTATATCCTTCCCAATTAGTTTCTTGATCTGCACACTCTCAGTGATATTTTCTTTTTTTTTTTGGTTTTTCTCTGGTACCGGGAACCGAACTCACGACCTTGCGCTTGCCAGGCAGGCGCTTTTGCCGCTGAGCTAAATCCCCAGCCCCCTCAGTGATATTTTCTCTTCACCATGGAAATAGTCTCTGATAAGTATGTCTCCCCTTTGCTCACAAACGGAATATCACTTTAAGGATGAATAATTAATTATGCTCCCAAGTGTCTTTTTTTCACTACCTATTCTCTAATACTCTTTCAATCATCAGTTTCTTCTCCTTTTTCCTGACCTGGCAAGAATTCTCTGGCGCAAAATATAAAGACTAATTTCTAAATGCTCTGACCTTTCAACTTCACTAGGAAAATAATTTAATTAATGAAAAAGAAGTTTTCTGGGGGCTGGGGATTTAGCTCAGCGGCAAAAGCGCCTGCCTGGCAAGTGCAAGGTCGTGAGTTCGGTTCCCGGTACCAGAGAAAAACCAAAAAAAAAAAAAAAAAAAAAAAGAAGTTTTCTGATATCTTCTCACCACCTTCCAATGAAATCATTATTGTTAATGTGGAATACAAAGGGTTTCTTTCTTACTAAGTCTAATATATCCCTAGTGAATGAGCTAGGACTACCATAAACTCAGTTTGGATTTATTGAATCATGATTCAATATACTCTGTATAAGTATGCATGTATATAAATGAATAAATGTAAAGAGAATTATAACTACATAGGACAGAATATTCTGGGGTTGCGTGATTTAGGAAGTTACTGAAAAACAAGCTATTCCAGTTAATAGGTTACAATAGGTTTTTGAATGGTGCAGAAAATGAATAGCTCCAATATTGAACTTGAAACATTAAGCAAAAAATCAATTGCATTTTAGTGAAGTTTGTGATTTTATTAAGAATTACTTGTTTTTCAGAAGAATTTCTTCAGTAAGTAGTGCTTAATCTTCATGAATTTTGTTTTTTTTTCTCAAAACATTTTGTTTATCTGCTTTAGAACAAAAAAAATTTTGTTGTTTCATGATTATCTTTCTGTCACCGTTCTTTCCTGTTTTTTCTAGTTCTCCTACTCCCATGCATAATTATAAATTTTAAAAATCTGAGCTGTAGTAGATGTAAGATTATTAAACCATACACTTTTGTTTTGTTTTGTTTTGTTTTCTTCTGGTACCAGAATGGAATTCACTACCTTGCGCTTGCCAGGCAGACGCTGTGCCACTGAGATAAATCCCAAGCTCCACCATACACGTGTTTTAAGAAACAATGTTGATTGGCTAACTTGTCAAACAGTCATCATTGCTTTTCCATTTGCAGATATCAGCAGAAACATATGCAAACGGAAAATCATCCATTTTCATGAGTAAATCACAATATAATATGGTATCTTCGTGTTCACTCTACCTTCTTCTCATCATCTCAATATTCTCATTCTGCATTTTGAAGTTTAGAAAATAAATTCTTTTAAGATCACAAAGCTCATATCCCTGGAAAATGACTCGGGCCTACAGTAGAATAGTAATAAGCTACAGTAAGTACCAAAGCTTTTCTGTGAGAATCATTTTTTAGCTTTTATTGATGTCATTTTAGGTTTTTCTTAATTAAGGCATTATATACAGTGTTTCTTCATAATATGAACAGATGATATCTGGAATTTTTATAATATTGAATTATATTTAACATACATTGATCAATAAAATGTATGTAAAACACTTCTATATTAATGACAAAGTTTGCATGTCTTTAAAATAAGATGTTAATCATTATTTTATTATTATTAAGTTTTGAGAAAGTGTGTGCATGTGTGTGTGTGTGTATGCCTATGCTTGCCATTGTTCTATCCTGTACCAATATCAAACTAAAAACAGGCCAGCTAACTTCTGAGTGCAAAGGTTGTAAAATCTGGAGAGAGAGAGAGACAATGACACTCATAACAAAAATGGTAGTTACAGAAACATAAGCACGGAGCAGTTAGTGACTGTTTCTCTTAGTCAAGTGTAGCATATTAGATCATTTAAACTGTCATTTAATTTAGCTATAATTTTCATACTTTTACATTAGAGGGGGAAACTTAAGTATACTGATTTATCTTCCCCACATTCTTATAGCTGGGTAATGACAAAAAAAAAATGACCTTGCACTGACTTCATGTCAAAGTTTTAAAATACACACAAAGATACATTCACACAAACTCACACATATGGAAGCAGGGTATCACTGGAGTGCATAAACAACAAACAACCTAAGAGAGTTTGTGGAGAGTAAGACATGATCTGCTCTGAAAGGTCATAAAGAAGAGAATGAAAAAAATGAAACAAGGAAGAAAGGCTTCCAGGATGACAAAACAACCAGAGAAAAGCTATAAAGAGTGGCAAGCAGTATGAAGTAAATGGACATGCCAGGGAGGAGGTGCAATAAAGAGAGAAGACAAGGAAAAATTTTAAAACTGGATCCAAAATGCAGTTCCTTTGAGATCAAAGAGCTGAGATTTTAACATGAAGAAAATAAGGAATCCCAAAGAGATTTGTTGGGGATGATGTGGTCACCTTGCTGGTTTACTTGTTCACACTGCCATATTTGTGTGAGGTTTCATGGAGACAGAAAAAAATAAATCATTTGTTGTAGGAGGCATGTTACAGTACAAAGCAGCATTATTGGGAGATATGACAGTGGAATGCAGAGAAATGGATGGATTCTTGGTCAATTTAGAGGTCGAGTTTGGAAAACTGAGCTGAGTGTCTCATGGAATACTTATTAAGTATCAATTTTAGAATTCTTGTTTATTCTGTTCTAAAAATTCCAAATGCCACTCAGACTTATGATTGACTTCAAATAAATCACATACAGATATAAAAAGGAAGAATAATTTTTGTGTTTTAAGTATTTCTTTTTGTATTTTAAAGGTAAAAGAATGAGCCAGGTATGGTGGTGCACGCCTATAATCCTAGCACCTGGGAGGCTGAGCCACAAGGATCATTGCGAGTTTGTGACTAGCCTGGGATACAAGGAGCTCAAGGCCAGCCTGAACTGCATAGTGAGACCCTGTATCAAAAAAATAAAGGAATGAAAAAATATTAACAAACAAATAGATATAAATGAAACAACACCAAAACAATAGAAATGAAACAGAATTTCAGACAAGGTCATAGGAAATTAACAATGTTTGTTGTATTATATATTGTTATCTTCAAATTGGTTACTTTGTTCAACAAATATAGGCATACAAGATTGATCAAACAAATAAACATTAACTTTTTGAAATAGAATAATCATAACAAATGTAGATTTTTTAGGAAAATAATAATTTATAGACAGAAATAGAGACAACAGTTTGGGCACCTGATATTTGAACAAACAGCGAATAGGCCATCCTAGTCATTTACCTTATAAGAAAAGTAGAAGGGAGATGTGGTATAGATTAGATTCTCAAGATACTGTGAGTAGAATTAGTGAATGTTTACATTCTTGCTGAGGTAAGGTTAACACCTAACTGTTTGTTTTTCATTATGCATTATCTAGTAAATTGTGTTTAGTTTAATTTTTAGACATAAATTTTAAATAAAGTGGTAACTATAGTTTCTTAGAATAGAAAGATATTAATAAATTCTTCCAATATATTATTTCCATTTTATGTGGCAGGCTTCATATTTATTATTGATCCAATGAAGTCTTAAAAGAAGAAAGAGTTTATAAATTAAGATAAATTAAAATATAGACTGTTAAGAATTCAAGGAAGGGGCTGGGGATTTAGCTCAGTGGCAAAAGCGCCTGCCTGGCAAGTGCAAGGTCATGAGTTCGGTTCCCGGTACCGGAGAAAAAC